>NC_057795.1:202465702-202664598 GCF_018294505.1 Triticum aestivum
GATTGCTTCCGTTCCAAAAATAACTCTCCCGAAGGTTTCATTCCGTTTGGACTCCGTTTGATATTCCTTTTCTGCGAAACACTGAAATAGGCAAAAAAACTGCAATCTGGGCTGGGCCTCCAGTTAATAGGTTAGTCCCAAAAATGATATAGAAGTGTTTAATAAAGCCCATAAACATCCAAAACAGATATATAATAGCATGGAACAATCAAAAATTATAGATACGTTGGAGACGTATCACCCTCCACAGTTTAACACCTTGATCATTTCATCGTAGTGCTTAGGCGAAGCCCTGCACCGGTGAACTTCATCATCATCGTCACCACGCCGTCATGCTGATGAAACTCTCCCTCGGCCTCAACTAGATCAAGAGTACGAGGGACGTCATCGAGATGAACGTGTGGTGAACACGGAGGTACCGTATGTTCGGTGCTAGGATCGATCGAATCGTGAAGACGTACGACTGCCACTACAAGAAATATGTCAACTAGTGAGCTTCTGTCAGTGACCCTGGAAGAATTGGTCATCGATCTATGACCATTCGAGACCAATTGGTCAAAAGCTGTTCAGGGGGCTCCAAACCCTAAACCATTGCGACCATTTTGGTCAGAAAGGTCGTAATTTTCTTACATGAAATGGTCATAAAGCAAACAACATTGGTCCGCTGCCTTATTTCTAGTTGTTAACGACCAATATAGATGGTCATAGCCTTGTAAATTGTGGTGGGATGTGATGACTAGGCGCCATCTCATCAGTTTTGCCTATGTGTCATGTCCATGTGTCAGTTTTTGCCCTAGGTTGTGAAGCAACCTATATTTCTGTTATTCCAAAAATTCCCAAAAAATTCTCATAATTTTTTTGGATCATATCTTCATGAAATATGTCAAAAACCTTCCTTGCCTAGTTCGAAAATAATTCATGAATATTCGTTTTCCTATTCTATTAGAGCAGCACTTTGTGAAGGAAGTGTTATTTATATATTCTTGATTTCCCTAAAAATTTGTGAAGACATTCTTCTTAGTATATGATCATCCTCACCCAAAACTCACATCCATTGCCCATGTGCATTTCCTGTACCGCTAATCAAACACTTGGCTGCTAATTCATGTTTGAGCATAGTTCGGTCTCCTCATGAGAATCTTATGTTATAATTTTCTTCCTAGCACCTGCCTGGGGAGTGCCAAACCCACTACACATTCCTAGTCCGCCCAGAACACATGGCAACACCACAGTCACGCGGTGACCATGCGACGGGCATGCGAGCTTACGCGCTCTATAGTTGGGGCCCTCGGCCACTGTCCAAACCTCGATGTATCGCCACCAAACAATGTATTTCTGATTAAATAGGTACTTATGTACCTATAAATGATTTTTGGAAAAAATAAAGAGCAAACTATGAGGCAGCTGCAGTTCAAATTTGACCCGCTTCCTACTGAATCGGCGGGAAGTTGTCTTTTTCACCAGAGGTGGATCAAAACTTTTGACACCCAACCATTTTGTCAATTGTGCATTATATATGGCCTAGTATTTTATAAAATTGATTAGGTCCAATTTTACAACAAATATATGGTAGGTCCTTCACAAAAAAACTCATTTTGGTCACTCGAAAAAAATGGAAAATGAATTTTTCGTCCAAAGAAAATGAAAACTTCCTTAGTCAACATTGTTTGTCATTCAAAGATGCACCCTTGTGCATGATATGAGGTCATTTGAACAAACTATGCATTGAATGTGGCCATAAGATTGATCATTTGGCTTGAAAGCCATGAATCTTCACACAAGATAGCTCATTTTTTAGAACACTTTTTTAAAATAATTACCATATTACAAGTTTATTATTCTTTCTGGAAACTAGGTCACATATAATGACACAATGTGGAGGTCTTCCAATTTTTTGATTTTTTTTGAATTTTTATGCCCGTTTCAAAATGCGATCAAAACGACGGGAATGACTGTTCCTAGATAGTGGTTGAATCTTGGATTTTTTTTCGTGTTTCTCTAATTAAATAGATACTTATGTACCTATAAATGATTTTTGTAAAAAATAAAGAGCAAACTATGAGGCAGCTGCAGTTCAAATTTGACCCGCTTCCTACTAAATCGACCAAAAGTTGTCTTTTTCACGAGAGGTGGATCAAAACTTTTGACACCCAACCATTTGGTCAATTGTGCGTTATATATGGCCTAGTATTTTAGAAAATTGATTTGGTCCAATTTTGCAACAAATATATGGTAGGTCCTTCACAAAAAAACTCGGAATGGGCACTCGAAAAAATGGAAAATGAATTTTTCGTCCAAAGAAAATGAAAACTTCCTTAGGCAACATTGTTTGCCATTCCAAGATGCACCCTTGTGCGTGATATGAGGTCATTTGAACAAACTATGCCATGAATGTGGCCATAAGATTGATCATTTGGCTTGAAAGCCATGAATCTTCACACATGATAGCTCATTTCTGAGAACACCTTTTTAAAATAATTACCGTATTACAAGTTTATTATTTTTCTGGAAACTTAGTCACATATAATGACACAATGCGGAAGTCTTCCAATTTTTTGTTTTTTTTTTGAATTTTTATTCCCGTTTCAAAATGCGGTCAAAATGGCGGGAATGACCGTTCCTAGCTAGTGGTTGAATCTTGGATTTTTTTTGGTGTTTCTATGATTAAATAGATACTTATGTACCTAGAAATGATTTTTGTAAAAAATAAAGAGCAAACTATGAGGCAGTTGCAGTTCAAATTTGACCCGCTTCCTACTGAATCGGCCGAAATTTGTCTTTTTCACGAGAGGTGGATCAAAA
The DNA here is from genome assembly GCF_018294505.1 of Triticum aestivum. Classification (NCBI taxonomy): domain Eukaryota; kingdom Viridiplantae; phylum Streptophyta; class Magnoliopsida; order Poales; family Poaceae; genus Triticum; species Triticum aestivum. Next base: position 202,468,505 of record NC_057795.1, read on the forward strand.
CTTTTGACACCCAACCATTTGGTCAATTGTGCGTTATATATGGCCTAGTATTTTAGAAAATTTATTGGGCCCAATTTTGCAACAAATATATGGTAGGTCCTTCAAAAAAACTTGGAATGGGCACTCGAAAAAATGGAAAATGAATTTTTCGTCCAAAGAAAATGAAAACTTCCTTAGGCAACATTGTTTGCCATTCCAAGATGCACCCTTGTGCACGATATAAGGTCATTTGAACCAACTATGCCATGAGTGTGAATATAAGATTGATCATTTGGCTTGAAAGCCATGAATCTTCACACGTGATAGGTCATTTCTGAGAACACCTTTTTAAGATAATTACCGTATTACAAGTTTATTATTTTTTCTGGAAACCTGGTCACATATAATGACACAATGTGAAGGTTTTCCAATTTTTTGTTTTTTTAAATTTTTATGCCCGTTTCAAAATGCGGTCAAAATGGCGGGAATGACCGTTCCTAGCTAGTGGTTGAATCTTGGATTTTTTCGGTGTTTCTCTGATTAAATACATACTTATGTACCTAGAAATGATTTTTGTAAAAAATAAAGAGCAAACTATGAGGCAGCTACAGTTCAAATCTGACCCGCTTCCTACCAAATCGGCCAAAATTTGTCTTTTTCACGAGAGGTGGATCAAAACTTTTGACACCCAACCATTTGGTCAATTGTGCGTTATATATGGCCTAGTATTTTAGAAAATTGATTTGGTCCAATTTTGCAACAAATATATGGTAGGTCCTTCACAAAAAAACTCGGAATGGGCACTCGAAAAAATGGAAAATGAATTTTTCGTCCAAAGAAAATGAAAACTTCCTTAGGCAACATTGTTTGCCATTCCAAGATGCACCCTTGTGCGCGATATGAGGTCATTTGAACAAACTATGCCATGAATGTGGCCATAAGATTGATCATTTGGCTTGAAAGCCATGAATCTTCACACATGATAGCTCATTTCTGAGAACACCTTTTTAAAATAATTACCGTATTACAAGTTTATTATTTTTCTGGAAACTTGGTCACATATAATGACACAATGCGGAAGTCTTCCAACTTTTTGTTTTTTTTTGAATTTTTATTCCCGTTTCAAAATGCAGTCAAAACGGCGGGAATGACCGTTCCTAGCTAGTGGTTGAATCTTGGATTTTTTTTTGGTGTTTCTATGATTAAATAGATACTTATGTACCTAGAAATGATTTTTGTAAAAAATAAAGAGCAAACTATGAGGCAGTTGCAGTTCAAATTTGACCCGCTTCCTACTGAATCGGCCGAAATTTGTCTTTTTCACGAGAGGTGGATCAAAACTTTTGACACCCAACCATTTGGTCAATTTTGCGTTATATATGGCCTAGTATTTTAGAAAATTGATTTGGCCCAATTTTGCAACAAATATATGGTAGGTCCTTCGAAAAACTTGGAATGGGCACTCGAAAAAATGGAAAATGAATTTTTCGTCCAAAGAAAATGAAAACTTCCTTAGGCAACATTGTTTGCCATTCCAAGATACACCCTTGTGCACGATATGAGGTCATTTGAACAAACTATGCCATGAATGTGAATATAAGATTTATCATTTGGCTTGAAAGCCATGAATCTTCACATGTGATAGGTCATTTCTGAGAACACCTTTTTAAGATAATTACCGTATTACAAGTTTATTATTTTTTCTGGAAACCTGGTCACATATAATGACACAATGTGAAGGTTTTCCAATTTTTTGTTTTTTTTTAATTTTTATGCCTGTTTCAAAATGCGGTCAAAATGGCGGGAATGACCGTTCCTAGCTAGTGGTTGAATCTTGGATTTTTTCGGTGTTTCTCTGATTAAATACATACTTATGTACCTAGAAATGATTTTTGTAAAAAATAAAGAGCAAACTATGAGGCAGCTACAGTTCAAATCTGACCCGCTTCCTACCAAATCGGCCGAAATTTGTCCTTTTCACGAGAGGTGGATCAAAACTTTTGACACCCAACCATTTGGTCAATTGTGCGTTATATATGGCCTAGTATTTTAGAAAATTGATTTGGTCCAATTTTGCAACAAATATATGGTAGGTCCTTCACAAAAAAACTCAGAATGGGCACTCGAAAAAATGGAAAATGAATTTTTCGTCCAAAGAAAATGAAAACTTCCTTAGGCAACATTGTTTGCCATTCCAAGATGCACCCTTGTGCGCGATATGAGGTCATTGGAACAAACTATGCCATGAATGTGGCCATAAGATTGATCATTTGGCTTGAAAGCCATGAATCTTCACACATGATAGCTCATTTCTGAGAACACCTTTTTAAAATAATTACCGTATTACAAGTTTATTATTTTTCTGGAAACTTGGTCACATATAATGACACAATGCGGAAGTCTTCCAACTTTTTGTTTTTTTTTGAATTTTTATTCCCGTTTCAAAATGCGGTCAAAACGGCGGGAATGACCGTTCCTAGCTAGTGGTTGAATCTTGGATTTTTTTTGGTGTTTCTATGATTAAATAGATACTTATGTACCTAGAAATGATTTTTGTAAAAAATAAAGAGCAAACTATGAGGCAGTTGCAGTTCAAATTTGACCCGCTTCCTACTGAATCGGCCGAAATTTGTCTTTTTCACGAGAGGTGGATCAAAACTTTTGACACCCAACCATTTGGTCAATTGTGCGTTATATATGGCCTAGTATTTTAGAAAATTGATTTGGCCCAATTTTGCAACAAATATATGGTAGGTCCTTCAAAAAACTTGGAATGGGCACTCGAAAAAATGGAAAATGAATTTTTCGTCCAAAGAAAATGAAAACTTCCTTAGGCAACATTGTTTGCCATTCCAAGATGCACCCTTGTGCACGATATGAGGTCATTTGAACAAACTATGCCATGAATGTGAATATAAGATTTATCATTTGGCTTGAAAGCCATGAATCTTCACACGTGATAGGTCATTTCTGAGAACACCTTTTTAAGATAATTACCGTATTACAAGTTTATTATTTTTTCTGGAAACCTGGTCACATATAATGACACAATGTGAAGGTTTTCCAATTTTTTGTTTTTTTTTTAATTTTTATGCCCGTTTCAAAATGCGGTCAAAATGGCGGGAATGACCGTTCCTAGCTAGTGGTTGAATCTTGGATTTTTTCGGCGTTTCTCTGATTAAATACATACTTATGTACCTAGAAATGATTTTTGTAAAAAATAAAGAGCAAACTATGAGGCAGCTACAGTTCAAATCTGACCCGCTTCCTACCAAATCGGCCGAAATTTGTCCTTTTCACGAGAGGTGGATCAAAACTTTTGACACCCAACCATTTGGTCCATTGTGCGTTATATATGGCCTAGTACTTTAGAAAATTGATTTGGTCCAATTTTGCAACAAATATATGGTAGGTCCTTCACAAAAAACTCGGAACGGGCACTGAAAATAGAAAATGAATTTTTCGTCCAAAGAAAATGAAAACTTACTTAGGCAACATTGTTTGCCATTCCAAGATGCACCCTTGTGCACGATATAAGGTCATTTGAACAAACTATGCCTTGAATGTGGCCATAAGATTGATCATTTGGCATGAAAGCCATGAATCTTCACACATGATAGCTCATTTCCGAGAACACCTTTTTAAAATAATTACCATATTATAAGTTTATTATTTTTTCTAGAAACTTGGTCGCAATTAATGACACAATACGGAGGTTTTCCAATTTTTTGATTTTTTTTGAATTTTTTATGCCCATTTCAAAATGCGGTCAAAACGGCGGGAACAACCGTTCCTAGCTAGTGGTCGAATCTTGGAATTTTTTTGGTGTTTCTCTGATTAAATAGATACTTATGTACCTAGAAATGATTTTTGGAAAAAATAAAGAGCAAAGGCAACTACAGTTCAAATTTAACCCGCTTCAAGCTCAATCGGTGGAAATTTGTCTTTTTCAGGAGAGGTGGATCTAAACTTTTTACGCCCAACCATTTCGTCAATTGTGCATTAAATATGTCCTAGTATTTTAGAAAATTGATTTGGTCCAATTTTGCAACAAATATATGGTAGGTCCTTCACAAAAAAACTCATTTTGGGCACTCAAAAAAATGGAAAATGAATTTTTCGTCCAAAGAAAATGAAAACTTCCTTAGGCAATATTGTTTGTCATTCCAAGATGCACCCTTGTGCATGATATGAGCTCATTTGAACATACTATGCCATGAATGTGGCCATAAGATTGATCATTTGGCTTGAAAGCCATGAATCTTCACATATGATAGGTCATTTCTGAGAACACTTTTTAAAAATAATTACCGTATTACAAGTTTATTATTTTTTCTGGAAACTTGGTCACATATAATGACACAATGCGGAGGTTTTACAATTTTTTGATTTTTCTTGAATTTTTTATGCCCATTTTAAAATGCGATCAAAACGGCAGGAATGGCCGTTCCTAGCTAGTGGTTGAATCTTGGATTTTTTTTTGGTGTTTCTCTGATTAAATAGATACTTATGTACCTAGAAATGATTTTTGTAAAAAAATAAAGAGCAAACTATGAGGCAGCTGCAGTTCAAATTTGACCTGCTTCCTCCTGAATCGGCGGAAATTTGTCTTTTTCATGAGAGGTGGATCAAAACTTTTGACACCCAACCATTTGGTCAATTGTGCGTTATATATGTCCTAGTATTTTAGAAAATTTATTTGGCCCAATTTTGCAACAAATATATGGTAGGTCCTTCACAAAAAAACTCATTTTGGGCACTCGAAAAATGGAAAATGAATTTTTCGTCCAAAGAAAATGAAAACTTCCTTAGGCAACATTGTTTGTCATTCCAAGATGCACCCTTGTGCACGATATGAGGTCATTTGAACAAACTATGCCATGAATGTGGCCATAAGATTGATCATTTGGCTTGAAAGCCATGAATCTTGAGAGATGATAGGTCATTTCTAAGAACACTTTTTTAAAATAATTACCATATTACAAGTTTATTGTTTTTTCTGGAAACTTGGTCACATATAATGACACAATGCGGAGGTTTTCCAATTTTTTGATTTTTTTTCTAATTTTTTATGCCTCAAAATGCGGTCAAAACGGCGGGAATGACCGTTCCTAGCTAGTGGTTGAATCTTGGAAATTTTTTAGTGTTTATATGATTAAATAGATACTTATGAACCTAGAAATAATTTTTGGAAAAAATATAGAGCAAGCTATGAGGCAGCTGCAGTTCAAATTTGACCCGCTTCCATTTGAATCGGCGGAAATTTAACTTTTTCACGAGAGGTGGATCAAAAGTTTTGACACCCAACCATTTGGTTATTTGTACATTAAATATGGTCTAGTATTGTAGAAAAATTATTTGATACTAATTTGCAACAAATATTTGGTAGGTCCTTCACAAAAAGACTCATTTTGGGCACTCGAAAAATGGAAAATGAATTTTTAATCAACCATGACCAATTTTTTAGTCAACTACGACCAATTTAGATGGTCATGACATCGTACCCGTGTGCTGCATTTTGATTGGTCTGTGGGCGTTTCACGCGGATCATGGATCGAACGCCGTTGGCTGCTCGCGGATCCAACGACAGTCCTCACCCCAAGCCCACCTAAGCCAAAACCCTAGTCCTCGTGACATTTTCCATCCAACCCCCTGCCTCCTTTCTTTCTCCCTCCCTCCATAGTCCCCCGACCCCCGACCCCAACCCCTCCCTCCCGCGACCTCCTCTTCCCCGATCCCATCGGTCGGCGCGGCCTACGCTCCACCAGCCCTGCCAGCGACCTCCTACCCCATCGCCGGCGCGCGGCAAATCCAACCCAGCAGCAGCTCAGGTCGAACCCCTACCCCGCGGCCATGACAGGGGGAGCCCGAAACCCTACCCCGTGGCGGCTAGGGTTTCAGTTGGCTCCAACTCTGGCATTGCTCTGCCTCCGGCGACTCCCGAGCCCTCAAGCGGCGGGCGGATCGTGGCCCTCCATGCGGGCGCACCAGGACGCCCTCGAGGCGGCGCTATCGGGGATCGTCTCCGGGCTCGACCTCGGCCGCCTCAACTCCTCCCACACCGGCGGCTCGCTCCGCAAGGTCGCTGCCGAGGCCACCGCCGTCGGGGCCCGCGTCTTCGCCGACCTGTACACCCTCGGGGGCGCGTCCCTACCGGACCCGCTGGATGAGGAGGACAGGGTCAAGTTCCCGCACTCCATCTTGCTCGCCGGCGACGAGTTCCGGGCCCAGGGGCGGATCGTGGAGCTGTCGTGCTTCCGTGTGGGCTCACGCTGGACCCCAAGATCGTGCAGCTCAGGGAGGGGGAGGAGCCACTCATGGTCTCCCAGTTCATGATGGAGCTGCAGGTCGGCGGAGGAGGATTTGGCTGGTGAGATGGTAAGCTGGTGTTGCAGGCTGGTTCGGTGATTCAATTCATGCTGGTGCGAGCATGTCGTTGATGCTTTCCTGTTTGTTTTTTTGCTTAGGGGGGGCGCAAGGAGACGGCGCTCAACCTGGCCAAGTTCATCGACAAGGGCGTCCAGGTCAAGCTCGCCGGCGGCCACCAAGGTTGATTCAATTCGCACAGCTCAAATTCCCTTGTTTTTCTTCTATCCCTTCCCAGTGTTATGATAGATACATCGTCAGATCAACTAGAGGGCTCCCTATTTGTTTTGTGTTAGGCTCTGCCACCGTTGCAGTGTTGGGTGTCGAGAGATTCGTAGAGAATGCTGCGAATGTTACTAAAGCGACTTGTTAGCTGGCCTTTGTCTGATTTAGTTGGTGAGTTGTTGGTCGTTGTCATTCTAGTCAGCAAAACAAATGCCTCTGTGTGAGTTTATCTAGTCTAGATATATGTGCTAGGATACCTGTTACTACAGTGAGGAAACGGGTGGGGTGGGAAATAGAAGTTAAACCTGGATCATGGTAATTCATCATGTGTTAGCCTGATCCACGGGCTTTTTATCACAAATCAGTTACAGACGTGTGCTTGCTTGCACCTCTCTCTTGTTGGGCATGTTTGTCTATAGATTTTGATGTGTGTGGGTATGAGGCGTCTCTTACCTTGGTAGTTGAAAATTATTTAAGCTCCTATGGTGGCCAGGTCTATGAAACCCATGTACTCCCTTCGTTCATAAATATAAGATGTTCCAACTTATTTATGAATTAGATGTATATCGACACGTTTTAGTGTTCACTCTGTATGTAGTCCATATTGAAATATCCAAACCATCTTAATTTGTGAACGGAGGTACTACTTGTTTTATCTCTTGTTGTGTTCTTGCTAGCAGTCATATACTAACGTGGCATATGCATATTTGCAGTTACAGGAACTTTAAAGGGATATGACCTACTGCAGAACTTAGTGATGGATGAAGCAGTCAAGTCTGAAAGAGTAGGATTCCTTCCTTTGGATTTTACTATCCATCTATTTTTTCTAATGATTGATAGTTTCTACAGTTAGAGCTTAGGATGAGAGTTATGACTTATTTGTTCAACATAGAACATTTTGTTCTACTAAAATTTTGTCAAGGCTAACTTTGTACTAGAGCACTGCATGGAGTACTAGATTACGACAAATGCAGAGTTTATGTTTTCTTTAAACAACATGATGAATGTGGCTCTTTTGCATTTATAAAGAGATAATGTCCCTCCTTTCTTCTACAGTGTCGTGTGTAATAATCCTCATCTTGCAATTTCTACAGTGGCACTTATCTAATGCATGTACTTGTACTGTCTCTCTGGACTGCTACTTAGCTTGGTTTCCCCAAGCGAAAGCAAGTCTTCATGCAGTCCTTTTGACATGAAAGAATAGTGTTACAAATCCTTCACGCTGCTATTGAATACTCCTGCTGCCACACAAGACGACCAAGGTCCGCTCTGCTCTGGTGCTATCCCTCGCTCTAGCTCCGTTCGTTGCTGCACAAGAAAAATAGAGACAAAGAAAACAAATTATCTAAGGTTCTGTTATTATTACCTATATATGACATTGCTACTGGATTGCCTAGCGCCCATGTTCATGATGGGCTAAACTTGTATTTGCTCCTGCTGCTGTGATTTGATGATCATGAGTGTGATGCATTTTGATGATCTCCTTGTACCAGATGAGTCCGTCGATGAAGCGGTAGCGTCTCCTCTAGAGGTTGACGGCGATGGCGGCGCCTGTGTGCGGCTTCGACTACAACCTCCTCTCCGGTGAGTCCATCTCCTACCTCTAGCTCCATCTCTGAGATGCTGTAATACCATGCTCTATTTCATGGTCGTTCCTTGTGTATTGGAGCCTAATTAGCTTCTGTTAGGGGATAATGTACTGGTTATACCAACATTTTGCATGAAATTTTGTTCTGCTTATTCTGCTAAGGTTGTTTGCAATGGTTATACATATGTTACACAATTTTTGCTGCTGGCTAATGAGCTTTATAGGTGGTAACATGGTGTTGCACTCTCAGGATCATCTTATGACACACAATCAATTTTTGGTGTGCTCAGATTTTTAATTTTAGTGATAAGGAAAGATCCCACCTAGTTTGCTAGCTCTCTCACTTGAGTTGGTTTAACAGTGGTGGCCTCCTGACTTGTAGTTGGGTAGGTAGCTGAGAAGACTCATGGTGCTGGCTGGGAGCAAAAGTTTATATGCATGGATAATGAACTTGCACTAAATGGACACAAATAAAGAGCTGAGTATTAAATTAACTTGTACTAACTGGAAACAATATTCTGTATGGTGTACATAAATATCGAGTTGATAGCTGATATGTAGCAAATATAGCTGCGTTTAACTTATATGCTCCTCGGCGATAGTCAGGAGGTGTTTGTTGTTTGGTGGAACTGCCTCATTTGTTCTGTTTGAAACAACCGACGTACAATTGTTTAGCTATGTAGTTCAGGATGGTGTGTTCTTTATTGTAGTATAACCGGTATGATCTCAAGTGCATAATTGTCATGTATTTTTACAATTGGGGAATATGTTGTCATGTTGAATAACTTAGCTGCTTGACTGTACTGTGTGTAGCCCTACTCAGCAAAGATTAGTTCTGTTTGATTGTACCGTGAATGAACATGTCTTGTTCTACTTCAAGAATTTATTAATTGAAGAGAACCAACTCCAACAAGTGATAAGTACATGTTAATTATTATTAGCTTCAAAATCTGATCGATGCCTTCTTTCAATAACAATAAGCATGAGATTGTGTTGGTAGTTTCTATGCCACTTTTCTACTCTGATATTTTCTTGTGTGCTATACCAGAATTTATAATTTCCTGAGCAATGCACAAGGATGATATCTAGAGCGGTCAAGAGGATGAGCTGATTTTTGAAAAAAAAAGTTTGAAGACGTATCTATTGCCCTTTTGTTTTGGTGCTCATTCTTTTTAAACTAAAGATGCTTGAGGTGCTATTAGTGTTGTTGAACTGATAAACTTGCTATGAGCTGTTGATGTGAACCTGCAATGCAGGATGTACTGCAGGTGCATGTCCTTATGGTACTATGAGATTTATTAGCTGTTTGGAGATGTACTGATATTGTGCCATGTATTTTATCATCTATATGATTACACATTAGTTTTACTATCAAAATATGAACTATAGCAGTCACTATATTGGGTCGCTCTTCGGGTCACTTCTGGATGGTTTTGGTTAGAGTCCTGTTTAGAGTCTGGGTTGGCAAACATGAATAGTTTTACTTATTATGTCTTCTATGAAAAGCACCTATCGTATGTCCCAGAGACAAACTTGTAAATCATGCTTTTGATAACATCATGCTTTGACACTTTGCTCTTTCCGAGCTTTTCCTAAGATGTGTACGTATGTGTCTTGCATAATAAGTGCTTGTTCATGTTTGGTTTTCTCTAAACTTTGTTTGTATGATTGAGGGCAATTTACTTGGTTCTTTGATGGAGCACTAAAATTGTCTTCATGTGATGTTGCAGGTGCCCAGTTTGTGCTCGCTACCAAAGGAGCTCCATGTTGAAGAAGATTGAAGATACATAGAGCTTGTAAATTCTGTAGTTGTTACACATAGAGCTCCATACTGATTCTCTAGTTGTTACACATAGAGCTTGTAAAATAGTGATTGAAGATGTATTATGTGTTATTTATAGAGTAGCAGCTCCATACTGATTTTGGCTGCTGCTATTTTAAGTACTACTTGTATTTTTTTGTCTGTGCCAATTTAAATATTGGCTATTTATTTACTATGAAATTGAAATCCGAAGAATATGACCTTGACATGGGACCCACTTACTAGAACCTGACAATTGGGACCAATTACCAGAACTTACGGTTGGGACCCATCTCAATTGACCCATCTTAAAACAAGAAAAGAAAATTGTAATTATAAAAAAATCTGGAATTGTTGAGCCAAAAAGGCCATGGCCCAGAAAATAAAAAGGCTATAATGTTGGGCTAGGCCCATGAAATCAAACAAAAATTGACAGGAAAAAATATTTAAAAGGCTGAATTAATGGGCTCAGCCCATCTAAAGCACCGAAATGGACTGGGCTGATTCTAAGTAACGACCTTTTGAATTGGTCACAATTTTGCCACGTCAGATTGCCACGTCGGATCCGACATGGCCTAGGCAGACAGCCATTGACCAAAAAAAGGTCATGGGTTCAACGACCTTCTATTTTGGTCGTAAACATCTACGATCTTCTCATAGAGAAGGTCATTAATTTCAGTTTACGACCGCCAGCTTTTGACCTTCTGTTTATGGTCACAAAAAGGTCGCAAATGAAAAACAATGACCTTTCAGTGACCAATAGTTAAGGTCACAAGTTGACATATTTCTTGTAGTGTACATCAACCGCGTTAATAAATGCTTCCGCTTTCGGTTTACGAGGGTACGTGGACACACTCTCCCCGCTCGTTGCTATGCTTCTCCTAGATAGATCTTACGTGATCGTAGAATTTTTTTTGAAATACTACATTCCCCAACAGTGGCATCCAAGCCAGGTCTATGTGTAGATGTTATATGCACGAGTAGAACACAAAGAGTTGTGGGCGATAATGGTCATACTGCTTACCAATAACGTCTTACTTTGATTCGGCGGATTGTTGGATGAAGCGGCCAGGACCAACATTACATGACCATGTTCATGAGACTGGTTCTACCGACGTTCTTTGCACACAGGTGGATAGCGAGTGTTTGTTTCTCCAGCTTTAGTTGAATCAAGTTTGACTACGCCCGGTCCTTGTTGAAGGTTAAAACAACACACTTGACGAAAAATCATTGTGGTTTTGTGATACGTCCATTTTGCATCATGCTTTTATATCGATATTTATTGCATTATGGGTTGTTATTACACATTATGTCACAATACTTATGCCTTTTCTCTCTTATTTCACAAGGTTTACATGAAGAGGGAGAATGCCGGTAACTAGAATTCTGGGCTGGAAAAGGAGCAAATATTAGAGACCTATTTTGCACAACTCCAAAAGTTCTGAAACTCCACGAAAGTCAGTTTTGGAATATATAAAAAATATTGGCCGAAGAAAGAACCAGAGGGGGGGCACCCACTGTCCACGAGGGTGGGGGGCGCCCTACCCCCGTGGGCGCGCCCCCTACCTCGTGGGCCCCCTGGCAGGCCTCCGGTGTCCATCTTTGGCTATCTGAAGTCTTTCGCCCTGGAAAAAATCAGAAGCAAGCTTTCAGGACGAAGCACCGCCGTCTCGAGGCGGAACATGGTGAAACCAATCTAGGACTCCGGCGGAGCTGTTCTGCCAGGGAAACATCCCTTCGGGAGGGGAAATCATCACCATCGTCATCACCATCGATCCTCTCATCGGGAGGGGGTCAATCTCTATAAACATCTTCACCAGCACCATCTCCTCTAAAACCCTAGTTCATCTCTTGTATCCAATCTTTGTTCCAAAACCTCAGATTGGTACCTGTGGGTTGCTAGTAGTGTTGATTACTCCTTGTAGTTGATGCTAGTTGGTTTATTTGGTGGAAAATCATATATTCAGATCCTTTATGCATATTAATACCCCTTTGATTATGAACATGAATATGATTTGTGAGTAGTTACGTTTGTTCCTGAGGACATGGGAGAAGTCTTGCTATAAGTAGTCATGTGAATTTGGTATTCGTTCGATATTTTGATGAGATGTATGTTGTCTTTCCTCTAGTGGTGTTATGTGAACATCGACTACATGACACTTCACCATTTTTTGGGCCTATAGGAAGGCATTGGGAAGTAATAAGTAGATGATGGGTTGCTAGAGTGACAGAAGCTTAAACCCTAGTTTATGCGTTGCTTCGTAATGGGCTGATTTGGATCCAGATGTTTCATGCTATGGTTAGGTTTATCTTAATACTTCTTTTGTAGTTGCGGATGCTTGCAATAGGGGTTAATCATAAGTGGGATGCTTGTCCAAGGAAGGGCTGTACCCAAGCACCGGTCCACCCACATATCAAATTATCAAAGTAATGAACGTGAATCATATGAGCGTGATGAAAACTAGCTTGACGATAATTCCCATGTGTCCTCGGGAGAGTTTTCCTTTATATAAGAGTTTGTCCAGGCTTGTCCTTTGCTACAAAAGGATTGGGCCACCTTGCTGCACCTTGTTTACTTTTATTACTTGTTACCCGTTACAAATTACCTTATCACAAAACTATCTATTACCGATAATTTTAGTGCTTGCAGAGAATACCTTACTGGAAACTACTTATCATTTCCTTCTACTCCTTGTTGGGTTCAACACTCTTACTTATTGAAAGGACTACAATAGATCCCCTATACTTGTGGTTCATCATTTTGATGCGTAGGTAAGAATGGTTCTTGCTAGAAGCCCATAGCAGCCACGTAAAACTTGCAACAACAAAGTAGAGGACGTCTAACTTGTTTTTGCAAGGCTTGTTGTGATGTGATATGGTCAAGACGTGATGATATATAAATTGTTGTATGAGATGATCATGTTTTGTAAAAGTTATCGGCAACTGGCAGGAGCCTTATGGTTGTCTCTTTATCGCATAAGATACAAGCGCCATATAATTGCTTTACTTTATCGCTATGCGATAGCAATAGTTGCAAAAGCAATAGTTGGCGAGACAACCATGTGACGACACGTTGATAAAGATCAAGATGATGGAGATCATGGTGTCATGCCGATGACAATGGAGATCATGACGGTACTTTGGAGATGGAGATCAAAGGCACAAGATGATGATGGCCATATCATGTCACATATTTGTTGGGGAACGTAGTAATTTCAAAAAAAATCCTACGCACACGCAAGATCATGGTGATGCATAGCAACGAGAGGGGAGAGTGTTATCCACGTACCCTCATAGACCAAAAGCGGAAGTGTTAGAACAACGCGGTTGATGTAGTCATACGTCTTCACGGCCCGACCGATCAAGCACCAAAACTACGGCACCTCCGAGTTCTAGCACATGTTCAGCTTGATGACGATCCCCGGACTCCGATCCAGCAGGGTGTCGGGGAAGAGTTCCGTCAGCATGACGGCGTGGTGATGATCTTGATGTTCTACCGCCGCAGGGCTTCGCCTAAGCACCGCTACAATATTATCGAGGACTTTGGTGGAGGGGGGCACCGCACACGGCTAAGAGGTCAAGAGATCAATTGTTGTGTCTTAGAGGTGTCCCCCTGCCCCCGTATATAAAGGAGCCAAGGGGGAGGGGGAGTTCGGCCAAGGAGGGTGTGCCAAGGGGGAGTCCTACTCCCACCGGGAGTAGGACTCCCTTCTTTCCTAGTTGGAGAAGGAGAAGGGGGGAAGGAGGAGGGAGAGGGGAAGGAAAAGGGGGGCGCCGCCCCCCTCTCCTTGTCCTATTCGGACTAGGGGGGAGGGGGTGCGGCTAGCCCTTGCCTCCTCTCTTCCTCTCCACTAGGGCCCATGTAGGCCCATTAAGCCCCCGGGGGGTTCCGGTAACCTCCCGGTACTCCTGTAAAATCTCGATTCCACCCGGAACACTTCCGGTATCCAAATATAGGCTTCCAATATATCAATCTTCATGTCTCGACCATTTCGATACTCCTCGTCATGTCCGTAATCTCATTCGGGACTCCAAACAAACTTCGGTACATCAAAACTCATAAACTCATAATATAACTGTCATCGAAACCATAAGCGTGCGGACCCTACGGGTTCGAGAACTATGTAGACATGACCTAGAACTGTTTCCGGTCAATAACCAATAGCGGAACCTGGATGCTCTTATTGGCTCCCACATATTCTACGAAGATCTTTATCGGTCAAACCACATAACAACATACGTTGTTCCCTTTGTCAGCGGTATGTTACTTGCCCGAGATTCGATCGTCGGTATCCAATACCTAGTTCAATCTCGTTACCGGCAAGTCTCTTTACTCGTTACGTAATGCATCATTCCATAACTAACTCATTAGCTACATTGCTTGCAAGGCTTATAGTGATGTGCATTACCGAGAGGGCCCAGAGATACCTCTCCAACAATCGGAGTGACAAAACCTAATCTCGAAATACACCAACTCAACATGCACCTTTGGAGACACCTATAGAGCTCCTTTATAATCACCCAGTCACGCTGTGACGTTTGGTAGCACACAAAGCGTTCCTCCGGTAAACGGGAGTTGCATAATCTCATAGTTGTAGGAACTTTGTATAAGTCATGAAGAAAGCAATAACATACTAAACGATCAAGTGCTAAGCTAACGGAATGGGTCAAGTCAATCACGTCATTCTCCTAATGATGTGATCCCGTTAATCAAATGACAACACATGTCTATGGTTAGGAAACATAACCATCTTTGATTAATGAGCTAGTCAAGTAGAGGCATACTAGTGACGTTAAGTTTGTCTATGTATTCACACATGTATCATGTTTCCGGTTAATACAATTCTAGCATGAATAATAAACATTTATCATGATATGAGGAAATAAATAATAACTTTATTATTGCCTCTAGGGCATATTTCCTTCAGTCTCCCACTTGCACTAGAGTCAATAATCTAGATTACACAGTAATGATTCTAACACCCATGGAGTCTTGGTGTTGATCATGTTTTGATCGTGGAAGAGGCTTAGTCAACGGGTCTGCAACATTCAGATCCGTATGTATCTTGCAAATCTCTATATCTCCCACCTGGACTTGGTCCTGAATGGAATTGAAGTGTCTCTTGATGTGCTTGGTCCTCTTGTGAAATCTGGATTCCTTTGCCAAGGCAATTGCACCAGTATTGTCACAGAAGATCTTCATTGGTCCCGATGCACTAGGTATGACACCTAGGTCAGAAATGAACTCCTTCATCCAGACTCCTTCATTTGCTGCTTCCGAAGCAGCTATGTACTCCACTTCGCATGTAGATCCCGCCACGACGCTTTGTTTAGAACTGCACCAACTTACGGCTCCACCGTTTAATAAAAACACGTATCTGGTTTGCGATTTAGAATCGTCCGGATCAGTGTCAAAGCTTGCATCAACGTAACCATTTACGACTAGCTCTTTGTCACCTCCATAAATGAG
Organism: Triticum aestivum; assembly: GCF_018294505.1. Lineage (NCBI taxonomy): Eukaryota > Viridiplantae > Streptophyta > Magnoliopsida > Poales > Poaceae > Triticum > Triticum aestivum. The sequence continues at coordinate 202,483,934 of NC_057795.1, forward strand.
AAACATATCCTTAGTCCTTTTCAGGTATTTCAGGATATTCTTGACCGCTCTCCAGTGATCCACTCCTGGATTACTTTGGTACCTACCTGCCAAGCTTATTGCTAAGCATACGTCAGGTCTGGTACACAACATTGCATACATGATAGAGCCTATGGCTGAAGCATAGAGAACATCTTTCATTTTCTCTCTATCTTCTGTTGTGGTCGGGCATTGAGTCTGACTCAACTTCACACCTTGTAATACAGGCAAGAACCCTTTCTTTGCCTGATCCATTTTGAATTTTTTTTCAAAACTTTATCAAGGTGTGTGCTTTGTGAAAGTCCAATTAAGCGTCTTGATCTATCTCTATAGATCTTGATGCCCAATATGTAAGCAGCTTCACCGAGGTCTTTCATTGAAAAACTTTTATTCAACTATCCCTTTATGCTATCCAGAAATTCTATATCATTTCCAATTAACAATATGTCATCTACATATAATATCAGAAATGTTACAGAGCTCCCACTCACTTTCTTGTAAATATAGGCTTCTCCAAAAGTCTGTATAAAACCATATGCTTTGATCACACCATCAAAGCATTTATTCCAACTCCGGGAGGCTTGCACCAGTCCATAAATGGATCGCTGGAGCTTGCACACTTTGTTAGCACCTTTTGGATCGACAAAACCTTCCGGTTGCATCATATACAACTCTTCTTCCCGAAATCCATTCAGGAATGCAGTTTTGACATCCATTTGCCAAATTTCATAATCATAAAATGCGGCAATTGCTAACATGATTCGGACAGACTTAAGCATCACTACGCGTGAGAAAGTCTCATCGTAGTCAACCCCTTGAACTTGTCAAAAACCTTTCGCAACAAGTCGAGCTTTGTAGACAGTTATATTACCATCAGCATCAGTCTTCTTCTTGAAGATCCATTTATTCTCGATGGCTTGCCGGTCATCGGGCAAGTCAACCAAAGTCCATACTTTGTTCTCATACATGGATCCCATCTCAGATTTCATGGCATCGAGCCATTTTGCGGAATCTGGGCTCATCGTCGCTTCCTCATAGTTCGTAGGTTCGCCATGGTCAAGTAACATGACTTCCAGAATAGGATTACCATACCACTCTGGTGCGGATCTTACTCTGGTAGACCTACGAGGTTCGGTAGTAACTTGATCTGAAGTTTCATGATCAATATCATTAGCTTCCTCACTGATTGGTGTAGTTGTCACAGGAACCGGTTCTTGTGATGAACTACTTTCCAATAAGGGAACAGGTACAGTTACCTCATCAAGTTCTACTTTCCTCCCACTCACTTCTTTTGAGAGAAACTCCCTCTCTAGAAAGGATCGGAATTTAGCAACAAAAATCTTGCCCTTAGATCTGTGATAGAAGGTGTACCCAATAGTCTCTTTTGGGTATCCTAAGAAGACACATTTCTCCGATTTGGGTTCGAGCTTATCTGGTTGAAGTTTCTTCACATAAGCATCGCAGCCCCAAACTTTAAGAAACGACAACTTTGGTTTCTTGCCAAACCATAGTTCATAAGGCGTCGTCTCAACGGATTTTGATGGTGCCCTAGTTAACGTGAATGCGGTCGTCTCTAAACCATAACCCCAAAACGATAGCGGTAAATCAGTAAGAGACATCATAGATTGCACCATATCTAGTAAAGTACGATTACGACGTTCGGACACACCATTTCGTTGTGGTGTTCCGGGTGGCGTGAGTTGTGAAACTATTCTGCATTGCTTCAAATGTAAACCAAACTCGTAACTCAAATATTCTCCTCCATGATCAGATCGTAGAAATTTTATTTTCTTGTTACGATGATTTTCCACTTCACTTTGAAATTCTTTGAACTTTTCAAATGTTTCAGACTTGTGTTTCATCAAGTAGATATACCCATATCTGCTCAAATCATCTGTGAAGGTGAGAAAATAACGATACCCGCCGCGAGCCTCAATATTCATTGGACCACTACATCAGTATGTATGATTTCCAACAAATCAGTTGCTCGCTCCATAGTTCCGGAGAACGGCGTTTTAGTCATCTTGCCCATGAGGCATGGTTCGCAAGTACCAAGTGATTCATAATCAAGTGATTCCAGAAGTCCATCAGTATGGAGTTTCTTCATGCGCTTTACACCGATATGACCCAAACGGCAGTGCCACAAATAAGTTGCACTATCATTATCAACTCTGCATCTTTTGGCCTCAACATTATGAATATGTGTATCACTACTATCGAGATTCAATAAAAAATAGACCACTCTTCAAGGGTGCATGACCATAAAAGATATTACTCATATAAATAGAACAACCATTATTCTTTGATTTAAATGAATAACCGTCTCGCATCAAACAAGATCTAGATATAACGTTCATGCTTAAAGCTGGCACCAAATAACAATTATTTAGGTCTAAAACTAATCCCGATGGTAGATGTAGAGGTAGCGTGCTGACCGCGATCACATCGACTTTGGAACCATTTCCGACGCGCATCGTCACCTCGTCCTTAGCCAATCTTCGCTTAATCCGTAGTCCCTGTTTCGAGTTGCAAATATTAGCAACAGAACCAGTATCAAATACCCAGGTGCTACTGCGAGCATTAGTAAGGTACACATCAATAACATGTATATCACATATACCTTTGTTCACTTTGCCATCCTTCTTATCCGCCAAATACTTGGGGCAGTTCCGCTTCCAGTGTCCAGTCTGCTTGTAGTAGAAGCACTCAGTCTCAGGCTTAGGTCCAGACTTGGGTTTCTTCTCTTGAGCAGCAACTTGTTTGTTGTTCTTCTTGAAGTTCCCCTTTTCTTCCCTTTGCCCTTTTTCTTGAAACTGGTGGTCTTATTGACCATCAACACTTGATGCTCCTTCTTGATTTCTACCTCAGCAGCATTTAGCATTGCGAAGAGCTCGGGAATAGTCTTGTCCATCCCTTGCATATTATAGTTCATCATGAAGCTCTTGTAGCTTGGTGGCAGTGATTGAAGAATTCTGTCAATGACACTATCATTAGGAAGATTAACTCCCAGTTGAGTCAAGTGATTATTATACCCAGACACTTTGAGTATGTGTTCACTGACAGAACTATTCTCCTCCATCTTACAGCTATAGAACTTATTGGAGACTTCATATCTCTCAATCCGGGCATTTGCTTGAAATATTAACTTCAACTCCTGGAACATCTCATATGCTCCATGACGTTCAAAACGTCGTTGAAGACCCGGTTCCAAGCCGTAAAGCATGGCACACTGAACTATCGAGTAGTCATCAGGTTTGCTCTGCCAGACATTCTTAACGTCGTCAGTTGCATCTGCAGTAGGCCTGGCACCCAGCGGTGCTTCCAGGACATAATTCTTTTGTGCAGCAATGAGGATAATTCTCAAGTTACGAACCCAGTCCATGTAGTTGCTACCATCATCTTTCACCTTAGCTTTCTCAAGGAACGCGTTAAAATTCAACGGAACAACAACACGAGCCATCTATCGACAACAAACATTGACAAGCAAAAATACTATCAGGTACTAAGTTCATGATAAATTTAAGTTCAATTAATCATATTACTTAAGAACTCCCACTTAGACAGACATCTCTCTAGTCATCTAAGTGATCACGTGATCCAAATCAACTAAACCATGCCCGATCATCACGTGAGATGGAGTAGTTTCAATGGTGAACATCACTATGTTGATCATATCTACTATATGATTCACGTTCGACCTTTCAGTCTCCATGTTCCGAGGCCATACCTGTATATGCTAGGCTCGTCAAGTTTAACCTGAGTATTCCACGTGTGCAACTGTTTTGCACCCGTTGTATTTGAACGTAGAGCCTATCACACCCGATCATCACGTGGTGTCTCAGCACGAAGAACTTTCACAACGGTGCATACTCAGGGAGAACACTTCTTGATAATTAGTGAGAGATCATCTTAAAATGCTACCTTCAATCAAAGCAAGATAAGATGCATAAAGGATAAACATCACATGCAATCAATATACTCCCTCCTTCCATCTATATAGGGCCTAATACGTTTTTCAAAGCTAACTTTGACCAAATGTTAGAGCAACAATATATGACATGCAACTTACACAACGCATACCGCCAAATTCGTATGTGAAAGTAGATTTCAATGATATACTTTTCACATTATGCATGTCATGTACTATTAATCTTGTCAATAGTCAAAGGTCGTCTTGAAAAACGCATTAGGCCCTATATAGATGGAAGGAGGGAGTAAGTGATATGATATGGCCATCATCATCTTGTGCTTGTGATCTCCATCTCCGAAGCACCGTCATGATCACCATCATCACCGGCGTGACACCTTGATCTCCATCGTAGCATCGTTGTCGTTTACGCCATCCATTGCTTCTACGACTATCGCTACTGCTTAGTGATAAAGTAAAGCAATTACAGGGCGTTTGCATTTCATACAATAAGGCGACAACCATATGGCTCCTGCCAGTTGCCGATAACTTCAGTTACAAAACATGATCATCTCATACAATAAAATATAGCATCACGTCTTGACCATATCACATCACAACATGCCCTGCAAAAACAAGTTAGACGTCCTCTACTTTGTTGTTGCAATTTTTACATGGCTGTTATGGGCTGAGCAAGAACCGTTCTTACCTACGCATCAAAACCACAACGATAGTTCGTCAAGTTAGTGATGTATTAACCTTCGCAAGGACCGGGCGTAGCCACACTCGTTTCAACTAAAGTGAGAGAGACAGACACCCGCCAGTCACCTTTAAGCAACGAGTGCTCATAACGATGAAACCAGTCTCGCGTAAGCGTACGCGTAATGTCGGTCCAGGCCGCTTCATCTCACAACACTGCTGAACCAAAGTTTGACATGCTGGTAAGCAGTATGACTTGTATCGCCCACAACTCACTTGTGTTCTACTCGTGCATATGACATCTACGCATTAAACCAGGCTCGGATGCCACTGTTGGGGAACGTAGTGTTGGAAATATGCCCTAGAGGCAATAATAAATAAGTTATTATTATATTTCTTTGTTCATGATAATAGTCTTTTATTCATGCTATAACTGTATTATCCGGAAATCGTAATACACGTGTGAATACATAGACCACAATATGTCCCTAATGAGCCTCTAGTTGACTAGCTCGTTGTGATCAACAGATAGTCATGGTTTCCTGGCTATGGACATTGGATGTCGTTGATAACGGGATCACATCATTAGGAGAATGATGTGATGGACAAGACCCAATCCTAAGCCTAGCATAAAGATTGTGTAGTTCGTTTGCTAGAGCTTTGCCAATGTCAAGTATCTCTTCCTTTGACCATGAGATCGTGTAACTCCTGGATACCGTAGGAGTGCTTTGGGTGTATCAAACATCTCAACGTAACTGGGTGACTATAAAGGTGCACTACAGGTATCTCCGAAAGTATCTATTGTTTTATGCGGATCGAGACTGGGATTTGTCACTCCGTGTAAACGGAGAGGTATCTCTGGGCCCACTCGGTAGGACATCATCATATGCGCAATGTGACCAAGGAGTTGATCACGGGATGATGTGTTACGGAACGAGTAAAGTGACTTGCCGGTAACGAGATTGAACAAGGTATTGGATACCGACGATCGAATCTCGGGCAAGTACCATACCGCTAGACAAAGGGAATTGTATACGGGATTGATTGAGTCCTTGACATCGTGGTTCATCCGATGAGATCATCGTGGAACATGTGGGAGCCAACATGGGTATCCAGATCCCGCTGTTGGTTATTGACCGGAGAACATCTCGGTCATGTCTGCATGTCTCCCGAACCCGTAGGGTCTACACACTTAAGGTTCGATGACGCTAGGGTTATAAAGGAAGCTTGTATGTGGTTACCGAATGTTGTTCGGAGTCCCGGATGAGATCCCGGACGTCACGAGGAGTTCCGGAATGGTCCGGAGGTAAAGATTTATATATAGGAAGTCCTGTTTCGGCCATCGGGACAAGTTTCGGGGTCATCGGTATTGTACCGGGACCACCGGAAGGGTCCCGGGGGCCCATCGGGTGGGGCCACCTGCCCCGGGGGGCACATGGGCTGTAGGGGGTGCGCCTTGGCCTACATGGGCCAAGGGCACCAGCCCCTAGAGGCCCATGCGCCAAGATATAGGAAAAAGGGGAGAGTCCTAAAAGGGGAAGGCACCTCCGAGGTGCCTTGGGGAGGATGGACTCCTCCCCCCCTCTTAGCCGCACCCCTTTCTTGGAGGAAGGGGCAAGGCTGCGCCTCCCCCCTCTCCCCTGCCCCTATATATAGTGGAGGGGAGGGAGGGCATCCACATCTGAGCCCTTGGCGCCTCCCTCCCTCCCGTGACACCTCCTCCTCTCCCGTAGGTGCTTGGCGAAGCCCTGCAGGATTGCCACGCTCCTCCATCACCACCACGCCGTTGTGCTACTGCTGGATGGAGTCTTCCTCAACCTCTCCCTCTCTCCTTGCTGGATCAAGGCGTGGGAGACATCGTCGAGCTGTACGTGTGTTGAACGCGGAGGTGCCGTCCGTTCAGCACTAGGATCATCGGTGATCTGAATCACGACGAGTACGACTCCATCAACTCCGTTCACTTGAACGCTTCCGCTTAGCGATCTACAAGGGTATGTAGATGCACTCTCTTTCTACTTGTTGCTGGTCTCTCCATAGATAGATCTTGGTGATTCGTAGGAAAAATTTTGAATTTCTGCTACGTTCCCCAACGGTGGCATCATGAGCTAGGTCTATTGCGTAGATTCTTTGCACGAGTAGAACACAAAGTAGTTGTGGGCGTCGATATTGTTCAATATGCTTGCCGTTACTAGTCTTATCTTGATTCGGCGGCATCGTGGGATGAAGCGGCCCGGACCAACCTTACACGTACGCTTACGTGAGACCGGTTCCACCAACAAACATGCACTAGTTGCATAAGGTGGCTGGCGGGTGTCTGTCTCTCCCACTTTAGTCGGATCGGATTCGATGAAAAGGGTCCTTATGAAGGGTAAATAGCAATTGGCATATCACGTTGTGGTTCATGCGTAGGTAAGAAACGTTCTTGCTAGAAACCCATAGCAGCCACGTAAAACATGCAAACAACAATTAGAGGACGTCTAACTTGTTTTTGCAGGGTATGCTATGTGATGTGATATGGCCAAAGGATGTGATGAATGATATATGTGATGTATGAGATTGATCATGTTCTTGTAATAGGAATCACGACTTGCATGTTGATGAGTATGAGAACCGGCAGGAGCCATAGGAGTTGTCTTTATTTATTTGTGACCTGTGTGTCAACTTAAACGTCATGTAATTACTTTACTTTATTGCTAACCGTTAGCCATAGTAGTAGAAGTAATAGTTGGCGAGGCAACTTCATGAAGACACGATGATGGAGATCATGATGATGGAGATCATGGTGTCATGCCGGTGACGATGATGATCATGGAGCCCCGAAGATGGAGATCAAAAGGAGCAAAGTGATGATGGCCATATCATGTCACTATTTGATTGCATGTGATGTTTATCATGTTTATACATCTTATTTGCTTAGAACGACGGTAGTAAATAAGATGATCCCTTACAACAATTTCAAGAAGTGTTCTCCCCTAACTGTGCACCGTTGCGACAGTTCGTGTTTCAAAGCACCACGTGATGATCGGGTGTTAGATTCTAACGTTCACATACAACGGGTGTAAGACAGATTTACACACGCGAAACACTTAGGGTTAACTTGACGAGCCTAGCATGTACAGACATGGCCTCGGAACACGGAGACCGAAAGGTCGAACATGAGTCGTATAGAAGATACGATCAACATGAAGATGTTCACCGATGATGACTAGTCCGTCTCACGTGATGATCGGACACGGCCTAGTTTGACTCGGATCATGTAATCACTTAGATGACTAGAGGGATGTCTATCTGAGTGGGAGTTCATAAGATGAACTTAATTATCCTGAACATAGTCAAAAGGTTTTTGCAAATTATGTCGTAGCTCACGCTATAGTTCTACTGTTTAGATATGTTCCTAGAGAAAAATTAGTTGAAAGTTGATAGTAGCAATTATGCGGACTAGGTCCGTAAACTGAGGATTGTCCTCATTGCTTCATAGAAGGCTTATGTCCTTAATGCACCGCTCAGTGTGCTGAACCTCGAACGTTGTCTGTGGTTGTTGCGAACATCTGACATACACGTTTTGATAACTACGTGATAGTTCAGTTAAACGGTTTAGAGTTGAGGCACCAAAGACGTTTTTGAAACATCGCGAAACATATGAGATGTTTTGAGGGCTGAAATTGGGATTTCAGGCTCGTGCCCATGTCAAGAGGTATAAGACCTCCGATGACTTTCTTAACCTGCAAACTAAGGAGAAAAGCTCAATTGTTGAGCTTGTGCTCAGATTGTCTGAGTACAACAATCATTTGAATCGAGTGGGAGTTGATCTTCCAGATAAGACAGTGATGGTTCTCCAAAGTCATTACCACCAAGCTGCTAGAGCTTCGTGATGAACTATAATATATCGGGGGCATATATGATGATCCTTGAAATATTCGTGATGTTTGACACCGCGAAAGTAGAAATCAAGAAGGAGCATCAATTGTTGATGGTTGGTGAAACCACTAGTTTCAAGAAGGGCAAGGGAACAAAGGGATACTTCATGAAACGGCAAATCAGCTGCTGCTCTAGTGAAGAAACCCAAGGTAAAACCCAAACCCGAGACTAAGTGCTTCTGTAATAAGGGGAATAACCACTAGAGCAGTATTACCCTAGATACTTGGTAGATAAGAAGGCTGGCAAGGTCGATAGAAGTATATTGGATATACATTGTGTTAATGTGTACTTTGCTAGTACTCCTAGTAGCACCAGGGTATTAGATACCGGTTCGGTTGCTAAGTGTTAGTGACTCGAAACAAAAGGCTACGGAATAAACGGAGACTAGCTAAAGGTGAGCTGACGATATGTGTTGGAAGTTTTTCCAAGCTTGATATGATCAAGCATCGCACGCTCCCTCTACCAAAGAGATTGGTGTTAAACCTAAATAATTGTTATTTGGTGTTTGCGTTGAGCATAGACATGATTGGATTACGTCTATCGCAATAGGGTTATTCATTTAAGGAGAATAATGGTTACTCTGTTTATTTGAATAATACCTTTAATGGTCTTACACCTAAAATGAATGGTTTATTAAATCTCGATCGTAGTGATACACATGTTCATGCCAAAAGATAGTAATGATAGTACCACCTACTTGTGGCACTGCCACGTAAGTCATATCGGTATAAAACGCATGAAGAAGCTCCATATTGATGGATCTTTGGGCTCACTCGTTTTTGAAAAGTTTGAGACATGCGAACCATGTCTATTGGTGTATATGCATGAAGAAACTCCATGCAAATGGACCGTTTTGACTCACTTGATTTTGAATCACTTGGGACATGCAAATCATACCACATGGGCAAGATGACTGAAAAGCCTCATTTTCAGTAAGATGGAACAAGATAGCAACTTGTTGGAAGTAACACATTTTGATGTGTGCAGTCCAATGAGTGCTGAGGCATGCAGTGAATATCGTTATGTTCTTACTTCACAGATGATTCGAGTAGATGTTGAGTATATTTACTTGATGAATCACGAGTCTGAATTATTGAAAGGTTCAAGTAATTTCAGTGTGAAGTTGAAAGATCGTCGTGACAAGAGGATAAAAGATCTATGATATGATCATAGAGATGAATATCTGAATCACGAGTTTGGCACAGAATTAAGACATTGTGGAAATTGTTTCACAACTGATACAGCCTGGAACACCATAGTGTGATGGTGTGTCCAAACGTCATAGTTGCACCCTATTGGATATGGTGCATACCATGATGTCTCTTATCGAGTTACCACTATCGTTCATGGGTTAGGCATTAGAGACAACCACATTCACTTTAAATAGGGCACCACATAATTTCATTGAGATGACACCATATGAACTATGGTTTAGAGAAACCTAAGCTGTCATTTCTTAAAAGTTTGGGGCTGCGACGCTTATATGAAAAAGTTTCAGGTTGATAAGCTCGAACCCAAAGCGGATAAAATGCATCTTCATAGGAAACCCAAAACAGTTGGGTATACCTCCTATCTCAGATTCGAAAGCAATAAGGGATTGTTTCTAGAATCGGGTCCTTTTTCGAGGAAAGGTTTCTCTCGAAAAGTTGAGTGGGAGGATGGTGGAGACTTGATGAGGTTATTGAACCGTCACTTCAACAAGTGTGTGGCAGGGCACAGGAAGTTGTTCCTGTGGCACGTACACCAACTGAAGTGGAAGCTTATGATAGTGATCATGAAACTTCGGATCGAGTCACTACCAAACCTCGTGGGATGACAAGGATACGTACTACTTCAGAGTGGTACGTAATCCTGTCTTGGAAGTCATGTTGCTAGACAACAATGAACCTACGAGCTATGGAGAAGCGATGGTGGGCCCAAATTCCGACAAATGGTTAGAAGCCATAAAATCCGAGATAGGATCCATGTATGAAAACAAAGTGTAGACTTTGGAAGAACTACTTGATGGTCGTAAGGCTATTAGGTACATATGGATTTCAAAAGGAAGACAGACAATGATGGTAAGTGTCACCATTGAGAAAGCTCGACTTGTCGTTAAGATGTTTTTCGACAAGTTCAAGGAGTTGACTACGATGAGACTTTCTCACTCGTAGCGATGCTAAGAGTCTGTTGGAATTATATTAGCAATTACTGCATTATTTATGAAATCTTGCAGATAGGATGTCAAAACATTGTTTCCTCGACGATTTTGAGGAAAGGTTGTATGTGATACAACCGGAAGGTTTTGTCTATCCTGAAATATGCTAATAAGTATGCAAAGCTCCAGCAATCCTTCTGAGGACTGGAGTGAGCATCTCGGAGTTGGAATGTATGCTTTGATGATGATCAAAGATTTTGGGTGTATACAAAGTTTATGAGAAACTTGTATTTCCAAAGAAGTGAGTGGGAGCACTATAGAATTTCTGATAAGTATATGTTGTTGACATATTGTTGATCAGAAATGATGTAGAATTTCTGGAAAGCATATAGGGTTATTTGAAAGGTGTTTTTCAAAGGAAAGCCTGGATTAAGCTACTTGAACATTGAGCATCAAGATCTATAAGGATAGATCAAAATGCTTAATAGTACTTTCAAATGAGCACATGCCTTGACGTGATCTTGAAGGTGTTCAAGATGGATCAGTCAAAGAAGGAGTTCTTGCCTGAGTTGTAAGGTATGAAGTTAAGACTTAAAGCTCGACCATGGCAGAATAGAGAGAAAGGAACGAAGGTCGTCCCCTATGCTTAAAACATAGGCTCTACAGTATGCTATGCTGTGTACCGCACCTGAAGTGTGCTTTACCATGAGTCAGTCAAGGGGTACAAGAGTGATCCAAGAATGGATCACAGGACAGCGGTCAAAGTTATCCTTAGTAACTAGTGGACTAAGGAATTTTCTCAATTATGGAGGTGGTAAAAGAGTTTGTTGTAAAGGGTTACTTCGATGCAAGCTTAACACCTATCCGGATAGCTCTGAGTAGAGATACCGGATACGTATAATGGAGCAACAATTTAGAATAGCTCCAAGTAGAACAGTTATTTGGAATAGCTCCAAATAGAATGTGGTAGCTGCATCTAGGAGATGACATAGAGATTTGTAAAGCACACATGGATCTGAAAGGTTCAGACCCGTTGACTATAACCTCTCACACAAGCATAACATGATCAAACCCAGAACTCATCAAGTGTTAATCACATGGTAAATGTGAACTAGATTATTGACTCTAGTAAACTCTTGGGTATTAGTCACATGGTGATGTGACCTGTGAGTGTTAATCACATGGCGATGTGAACTAGATTATTGACTCTAGTGCAAGTGGGAGACTGTTGGAAATATGCCCTAGAGGCAATAATAAATAAGTTATTATTATATTTCTTTGTTCATGATAATAGTCTTTTATTCATGCTATAATGTATTATCCGGAAATCGTAATACACGTGTGAATACATAGACCACAATATGTCCCTAATGAGCATCTAGTTGACTAGCTCGTTGTGATCAATAGATAGTCATGGTTTCCTGGCTATGGACATTGGATGTCGTTGATAACGGGATCACATCATTAGGAGAATGATGTGATGGACAAGACCCAATCCTAAGCCTAGCATAAAGATCGTGTAGTTCGTTTGCTAGAGCTTTGCCAATGTCAAGTATCTCTTCCTTTGACCATGAGATCGTGTAACTCCTGGATACCGTAGGAGTGCTTTGGGTGTACCAAACGTCACAACGTAACTGGGTGACTATAAAGGTGCACTACAGGTATCTCCAAAAGTATCTATTGTTTTATGCGGATCGAGACTGGGATTTGTCACTCCGTGTAAACGGAGAGGTATCTCTGGGCCCACTCGGTAGGACATCATCATATGCGCAATGTGACCAAGGAGTTGATCACGGGATGATGTGTTACGGAACGAGTAAAGTGACTTGCCGGTAACGAGATTGAACAAGGTATTGGATACCGACGATCGAATCTCGGGCAAGTACCATACCGCTAGACAAAGGGAATTGTATACGGGATTGATTGAGTCCTTGACATCGTGGTTCATCCGATGAGATCATCGTGGAACATGTGGGAGCCAACATGGGTATCCAGATCCCGCTGTTGGTTATTGACCGGAGAACATCTCGGTCATGTCTGCATGTCTCCCGAACCCGTAGGGTCTACACACTTAAGGTTCGATGACGCTAGGGTTATAAAGGAAGCTTGTATGTGGTTACCGAATGTTGTTCGGAGTCCCGGATGAGATCCCGGACGTCACAAGGAGTTCGGGAATGGTCCAGAGGTAAAGATTTATATATATGAAGTCATGTTTCGACCATCGGGACAAGTTTCGGGGTCATCGGTATTGTACCGGGACCACCGGAAGGGTCCCGGGGGCCCACCGGGTGGGGCCACCTGCCCCGGGGGGCCACATGGGCTGTAGGGGGTGCGCCTTGGCCTACATGGGCCAAGGGCACCAGCCCCTAGAGGCCCATGCGCCAAGATATAGGAAAAAGGGGAGAGTCCTAAAAGGGGAAGGCACCTCCGAGGTGCCTTGGGGAGGATGGACTCCTCCCCCCCTCTTAGTCGCACCCCTTTCTTGGAGGAAGGGGCAAGGTTGCACCTCCCCCCTCTCCCCTGCCCCTATATATAGTGGAGGGGAGGGAGGGCATCCACATCTGAGCCCTTGGCGCCTCCCTCCCTCCCGTGACACCTCCTCCTCTCCCGTAGGTGCTTGGCGAAGCCCTGCAGGATTGCCACGCTCCTCCATCACCACCACGCCGTTGTGCTGCTGCTGGATGGAGTCTTCCTCAACCTCTCCCTCTCTCCTTGCTGGATCAAGGCGTGGGAGACATCGTCGAGCTGTACGTGTGTTGAACGCGGAGGTGCCGTCCGTTCGGCACTAGGATCATCGGTGATCTGAATTACGACGAGTACGACTCCATCAACTCCGTTCACTTGAACGCTTCCGCTTAGAGATCTACAAGGGTATGTAGATGCACTCTCTTTCTACTCGTTGCTGGTCTCTCCATAGATAGATCTTGGTGATTCGTAGGAAAATTTTTGAATTTCTGCTACGTTCCCCAACACGTAGTAATTTCAAAAAAAATCCTACGCACACGCAAGATCATGGTGATGCATAGCAACGGGAGGGGAGAGTGTTGTCCACGTACCCTTGTAGACCGAAAGCGGAAGCGTTAGAACAACGCGGTTGATGTAGTCGTACGTCTTGACGGCCCGACCGATCAAGCACCGAAACTACGGCACCTCCGAGTTCTAGCACACGTTCAGCTCGATGACGATCCCCGGACTCCGATCCAGCAGGGTGTCGGGGAAGAGTTCCGTCAGCATGACGGCGTGGTGACGATCTTGATGTTCTACCGTCGCAGGGCTTCGCCTAAGCACCGCTACAATATTATCGGGGACTTTGATGTTCTACTGTCATATGCCCATTTTTACAAATTCTCAAGAGATTTTGCAAAAAAGTCGAAAATTGACGTTTGTAAATTTTGCTAACAACTAGACCACATATCACATGGGAATCTTATTTTCTTTTACCTTTTTGACATTTCTATCATTTTCTTTTTTTTTGAAACTGAAAAGGCGGTCCATGGGGGGTGCATTCGGGGGAATGTTTGGGCCAAATTACTAATGGCGCACCACTCCCACGGTGCGCCATTAGTAGTTTTGAAAAAATTAAAAAAATTTACTAATGGCGCACCGTGGGATGTGGTGCGCCATTAGTATTTGCACACTAATGGCGCACCAACACATGGTGCGCCATTAGTATTTAGTAATGGCGCACCACATGTACAGTGCACCATTAGTGTCCATCCCATCTATAGCCCTTTTCCTAGTAGTGGAGGGATGTCTATCTATGTGGGAGTTCTTAAGTAATATGATTAATTAACTTAAATTTATCATGAACTTGGTCCTGATAATATTTGCATATCTATGTTGTAGATCAACTGCTCGCGTATAGCTTCCCCGTTTTATTTATGATATGTTCCTAGAGAAAACTAAGTTGAAAGCTAATAGTAGCAATGATGCAGACTAGGTCCATGATCTAAGGATTATCCTCATTGCTGCATAGAAGAATTATGTCCTTGATGCACCGCTAGGTGACAGAACTATTGTAGGAGCAAATGCAGACGTTATGAACATTTGACAAGCTCGGTATGATGACTACTTGATAGTTTAGTGCACCATGCTTTACGGCTTAGAACCGGGACTTCAAAAATGTTTTGAAACGCCATGGAGCATATGAGATGTTTCAAGAGTTGAAATTTGTGTTTCAGACTCATGCCCAAGTCGAGAGGTATGAGACCTCTGACAAGTATTTTTTGCCTACAAGATGGAGGAGAATAGCTCAACTAGTGAGCATGTGCTCAGAATGTCTGAGTACTACAATCGCTTGAATCAAGTGGGAGTTAATCTTCCAGATAAAATAGTGATTGACAGAGTTCTCTAGTCACTATCACCAAGTTACTAGAACTTAGTGATGAACTATAATATGCAAGGGATAACGAAAATGATTCCCCGGGCTCTTCGCGATGCTGAAATCGGCGAAGGTAGAAATCAAGAAAAGCATCAAGTGTTCTTAATGGTGTGTAAACTTTCATACGAATTAGGATGTTATCTGTAATAAGTCTTCCTAGAACAAAAACTCTCCGGGTAGGACTACTTGTATCTGGGAGAAGGATTTTAATCCTGGCCGCTATCATTTTATATGTCACCATTTACACCATATTATACAAGCTGGCGGGTCTAGATTGTGCTACCCTTTTTGGAGTTTGTACTTGAGGGATCATGGCAATTGTGGTATTATTCCACCCTTGTGGAATTACTCAACTATTCACCGCCTGCAGGACCTCCAAAACCAAGTCATCACCGAGCATCGGCCAGAACCTCTTGTAAAAAGTGGCATGAAGGCCATCTGGACCAGGTGCCTTGAAGTCCCCAATGGAGAATAGTGCCTTTCTCACTTCCTTAGCCGTATAGGGGCCATCTGGATTTCGTTCACTCCTTGGTAACTCTACTATTCACCTGGCTCAATACATTCATATCCAGCGCATGAAGGAAATATGCCCTAGAGGCAATAATAAAGTTGTTATTTATATTTCCTTATATCATGATAAATGTTTATTATTCATGCTAGAATTGTATTAACCGAAAACTTAGTACATGTGTGAATGCATAGACAAAATAGAATGTCCTTAGTATGCCTCTACTTGACTAGCTCATTAATCAAAGATGGTTAAGTTTCCTAACCATAGACATGTGTTGTCATTTGATGAACGGGATCACATCATTGGGAGAATGATGTGATGGACAAGACCCATCTGTTAGCTTAGCATGTTGATCGTTCAGTTTTATTGCTATTGCTTTCTTCATGACTTATACATGTTCCTCTAACTATGAGATTATGCAACTCCCGAATACCGGAGGAACACCTTATGTGCTATCAAACGTCACAACATAACTGGGTGATTAAAAGATGCTCTACATGTGTCTCTAATGGTGTTTGTTGAGTTGGCATAGATCGAGATTAGGATTCATCACTCCGTGTCTCAGAGAGGTATCTCTGGGCCCTCTCGGTAATGCACATCACTATAAGCCTTGCAAGCAATGTGACTAATGAGTTAGTTGCGGGATGATGCATTACGGAACGAGTAAATAGACTTGCCGGTAACGAGATTGAACTAGGTATCAGGATACCGATGATCGAATCTCGGGCAAGTAACATACCGATGACAAAGGGAATAACGTATGTTGTTATGTGGTTTGACCGGTAAAGATCTTCATAGAATATGTAGGAACCAATATGAGCATCTAGGTTCTGCTATTGGTTATTGACCGGAGATGTGTCTCGGTCATGTCTACATAGTTCTCGAACCCGTAGGGTCCGCACGCTTAATGTTCGATGACGATTTGTATTATGAGTTATGTGATTTGATGACTGAAGTTTGTTCAGACTCCCGGATGAGATCACGGACATGATGAGGAGTCTCGAAATGGTCGAGAGGTAAATATTGATATATTGGAAGGTAGTATTCAGACACCGGAAGGGTTCTAGAGTGTATCGGGTACATCCGGAGTACCGGAGGGGTTACCGGAACCCCTCGGGGAAAGATATGGGCCTTATGGGCCATAGGAGGGAGGCTAACCAGCTCAGAAGGGGCTGGTGTGCCCCCACAAGGGAGGAGGCCGAATTGGACTTGGGAAGGGGGCGCCACCCCCCTCTCCTTCTCCTACTCCCTCTCCTTCCCCTTTTCCCCCTCATGTAGAAGGAAAAAAAGGGTGGGTGTCGGTGTCAAAACCGGCGGATCTTGGGTAGGGGGTACCGAACTGTGCGTCTAAGGCTAATGGTAATAGGAGGCGTGGGACACGATGTTTACCCATGTTTGGGCCCTCTCGATGGAGGTAATACCCTACTTCCTGCTTGATTGATCTTGATGATATGAGTATTACAAGAGTTGATCTACCACGAGATCGTAGAGGCTAAACCCTAGAAGCTAGCCTATGATTATGATTGTTGTATATCTATCGACTAGCCTGACCCTGGTTTATATAATGCACCATAGGCCTAGGATAACAAGAGTCCTAGCCGAATACGCCGGTGGGGGAGGAGTCCTTGTCTTGATCACCAAGTCTTGTGAAATCTTCCTTGTATGCGGCAACTGTTCGAACTGGCCCGTGAGTATATGGCCATGGGGGTCCTCGGCCCCCAATCCAACTGATCGGGAGACAACGTGGTGAGTACCCCCTGGTCCAGGACACCGTCACTAGCCCCCCGAGCCGGTCTTCAAGTTGGGGACGCTCCTCGATTCTTCCGAACTGTTCTTCATCTTCGATCATCGGTCTTGAAAACTGGTTCAACAAATCTTCTCATCTTTGATCTTGAGGATCGCCAAAGTGCATCCGAAGAGTTTACACGTCGGGTATCCGAGGAGCCCCTTTAAGTTTTCGGCCTTTATCAATGCCTTGTTATTTTTATGCCACACCTCGGGTTTGAAGTTGTTCCCGAGCGGCAGTGTCCTCTTGCGTCCGAGCTCCAACGTTGGACTGCATTCAATTTATCTTTCGCAGCCGAGCTCCAACGTCGTACTGCTTCCGAGCTCCAACGCCAGAATGTATCCAAGCTCCAACGCCAGATTGTATAAGAGTATTGTTACAGCCGAGCTCCAATGCCAAACTGCATCCGGGCTCCAACGTCGGAATGTATCCGAGCTTCAACGCCGGACTATATCCGAGGTGTCATAGATCACCTTGGCTCAAGAAAGTTTGAAGGAGTTTAGTCGAGCTTAATGTCGGAAATACCCGCTATGGAGCCTACCACTGGCGCTCGAGCTTTATGCCGGACTACTTCCAAGGTGGTGCACCACCTTGGCCATGGGTTGATTGTTATGAATTTAATTCCGAATTGCACAATGTAATCTCGGCCGAGATGTATAGCCAGTAGCCCTCAAGGTGCGTGTTTGCCTAATATCCGGGATGCACCTGAAGGAAAAAATCAAACCGCTGACCCTAGTAGCCCTGAGACTCAGGTCAATTCGTAAAATCAGCCTGAGGATCAATTCCTAGCTCGGCAGCATACTTAGGAATAAAAACGCGGTGTGCAAAGTCCTTGAGACTCAGGTTGGGTGCGGCCGACCAACCTGAGGATAATAATCTCCTCGAAAACTATATTGCACTTTAAACTTTCCGCATTGGATTGCAGTAGCCCCCGAGCCACTGGTTGGGTGGCAACACCAGATCAGGGGATCGATGTACCCCCTTTAATATTTGTAAATGATAAGCACGAAGCCCAGTAGCCCCCGAGCCTTAATCTGGGCATGGGTGGCCGAATTAAGGATCGATATCCGTAGTAAAATCACAAATTATGTGTAATGATTCTATGTATCCAAGTAATTTACATCATTAATGCTTGGATCCGCATTGTAAAAAACTTTGTTGACCGACCATCGGCTTCCACCTCCTTGGCCAGCAGCCGAGGAGTGTTTGTCCTACTTTATAAAGCCTTTATGAGGGCAAAGATTTACGTCAAACAAGGCAATCCGGCCATACGGTTTTATAAACAAAGGTACGCGGAGATATATGTTATATTACTTTTTAACGTAAGAAACATCTTCCAAAGAAAATAGTCCCACTATCGGTTCCTTTCTTTGGGTTGTCATGCTAAGCATGATCATGAAACCTCGGCTCCGATCAATGTGGGAGGAAAATATTGAGGATTTAGTTCGGGGAAAATTCCCAAACTCTATGGTATTAATGAACCAAAAAAAATTACTTCTGTCGTTGCCGACCAATGTGATCCTTTAAGATTGCTAGCTTTCGGCTTCACCCAGTCTGAGGTACTAACTCAGATGACCCGGTAGTAACAATCATGGAGGTGCTCCCTTTACCGCCTAGCCGAACAATCGGGAACATAGGGGTAAGCACAGGAGCCAGGCAACCCAGCTTGGCCAAAATCTCAAGTCAAATTGATGCATATTTATGGCTTTATAACTATAATTACGGAAGGCGGCCCTTGTATATCAAATACAAATGCCGACGACATGTTTATTTTGACTCTGTTGCGACCGTTTATCAGTTGAAAGTGGCCCATCATTGGCTTCTACCCCTTTGTAGATACTATGCAGGGTGTTTCCGCAATAACAAGACAACCCTAAGCCGACATCTCGGTGCCCGAAGGTGGTTATGTTAGCGGAAACAAGGCAATCAGATATCCGGACTTTATAACTTTCACTTAGTCATAGGAGCTTTAAACTGGGGAAGCTAGCTACAAGCCCCCGGTTAGTGTTCGGCGACAGCCGAGGTCAAGTCGTAAACACTTCGGCCAATGTTATGAACGGCCCGTCATTTAACATAATCATCGGATCACTGACCGGTTTACGCTTATTGTGACAGTCAGTTTTCGGCTTTCTCCACTGAGGTGCTTAACCATGCGAGCTGGAAGCACAATCACAGTGGTTCTCCCTTTGCACACCTAGCCGAACAAAGCGGAACGTAGGAGGCAAGAGCAGGAACCGGGCAACCCAACTATTGACCGAAGACACAATTTGAAACTGATGCATATATAACAATATACGAGAATGTTTTTTGCCGAATCTCTAAAGGTGTCCGGTGTTGCAGATTTATTATGAAACAACTCATGTAAATTTTAAGAGCCCCCAAGTGACATGGGGAAAAGAATTTTATGTTATAATGATTGTGTGTACCGAAGTACTTATATCATATCTGTGTTCACCCAAACTTTAAACGCGTCTTAACCGACCGTTGGCTTCTCCCTCTTTGGTTAAGGACCAAAAAGTGTTATGTACTCCACCTGTCGATAATATTAATTGTGTTTCCGATAACCAGGCAATCAGGCCATAAGGCTGTAATAGACAAAGCGCGCTCAGGAAACTTATGCTATATTAATGACGAAGTGTAAGAAGCATCTTCGAAGAAAATAGTACCTCCACCGATACCTTTCTTTGGTTGCTCATTGTTATTATGAGACTTGTGCAATAGATTTTTTGTACTCATGAGTTCCGTTGTGTGCCGACCATGATTGAAAACAATAAGAGCGCTAGCTTTCAGCTTCACCCAGCCCGAGGTCCGAGCTCGAATGAACCGGTCGTGACAATTGCAGAGGTGCTCCCTTTACTCCCTAGCCGAACAATCGGGAACGTAGGGGTAAGCACAGGAGCCAGGCAACCCAGCTTGCGGAACTACTTAAGTCAATATGGTGCATATTGTGGCGTAATACACGAACAAGGAACGAAGTCGTACAAGTATAATCATATGCAAGAGGAAAGGCTTCATAAAGGAAGCCCCCAAGTAAACAAGGTATTCGAATTTGTGTGTCACAAACAAAGTTATGACAAGGAATTTTTTCACAAACAACTTTTTGCCAAAAAAGTATAATTCTTGGCCGCACAGAACAAAATTTAAAACTGAAAGTTTCTGAGCATGAAAGCGACTTAGCTAGTTAATGTGTTCGACATTGATGACGCGGTCCGAGCTTGATGCGGGATAAGGTTCCAGCCCCCAGGCTGGTCCCAAGGTGGCCGAGCAGAGAGTTCGGCACTCCTAGAAGATGAAGCCCCCGGTCCAGCCGCGGTAATGGAGTAGGTCGTTGCACCAAGGCGACAACACAGTTCGGTCGACGGAGGCGATAGTGCGGCTCAGTCTGAGTCGATTGGCTGCACAGATAAAATAGTGCAAACCAAAAGTAATGACAAATAAAGATAATAATGTATATTAAAAAAATCTTCTACTTATTTAATACAAGTGAAGTAAATAATGAAGGAGATATGGCCTGAGCGTCGAAGTCAATGTCGATGCAGGGTGTCGGCGTGATGTGGTCAAGGCGTGACAAAGCCCGAATTTATAGGCCGGTCTGAGTTCCGAATACGGCGTTCGCCGAACTATGTACGGAAACTGTCCGAACCACCACGCGACCGTTGTTAATGCGGCCGCCATTTGATAGACCTGTGTGTAGATGATGGAACAAAACAGAGTAATAATTCCTTGGGAAAATAAACCCAATCAAGAAAAAATTGCTAGGATTAATAGCACCTGGTTTATTTGTTGTAGCGGTCCGAAGAAAGGTTGCTCCCAAAATTGGGACTCGATCTGCACACCCATTGCCTGATGGGTGATGAAGCGAAGGCACAGCGATGGTGGCAAAGGTTGGCTTGCCGAGGCAAAGCCCGTGGTCCAGCTAACGTGACGAAGCTGGTCGGCTGGTGACGCTGAGGTCTCCGAAGTAAGTTGATGAAGAGATGGTGAAGCCCTCGGCCTAGCCGAGGTGACGGAGCAGGTCGATAAGGAGACATTGCGGCTGCCATGTCAGCCGAGGTGTTGAAGCAATTCGGCGTGATGGACATCGGCTTGAAGAAGCAACAGTGCAGTCCTGCCGACGCAGGTCATAACTTGTGATGCGATCAAAGCCGGCTTGATGAAGTAACCACGCGGCGTTGCGGTGTGCCCGCTCTGTGTAATCCGTGGGGCGGCGATGTTGGTGATAATTTATCCTTCGCGATGCCGCACACTTGTTCGGCTCGCCGACATGATGATCTGAAGAAGTTGAGCTCGGCTCAACAAAGCGACGACGTGTCTAGCGCAGGTCGGCTGCCGTGGAGTGATGTTATCGGGCTGGTTTGACACCGGCGCGACAGTGAAGATTATATTGGGAAAATACTTTCAATATTAGTAGGATGTGTTTGAGAATAAAACACAATACCCCATACAAAACTTCCTTCAAAAAGGATGTCTGAAATCCCGTTCATAAAGAAGATGAACTCGGGTCGGATGCGTTCTCGCGTAGAAAACAGATCCGAAAAGTGATGCACTAATCGGAAGGTTCCCGGAGTTTGGACGGTCGGATCGAGCTGAATTTTTGACAGGTGGTAGATATAGGAATTCCGCAGCCGATAAATGGTTGGATCTTCCAAAGGACGTCTGAGCTAGATGCTGGACACCACGCTCCAAACTCGTCCGGATTCTCGTCCAGATTCAACAGGGCTCCGGTATATCGGAGATTGCTAGAGATTCCTCCATCGGAACTCGACGAAATTTTCCAGGGTTGTTGTAGACTCAATTCCGCATGATCCCATTGAAGCAATCATTAAAACGACACTTGAGGAGGCGGTGGCGGCGGATACAAGTTTGCTGTCCGGAAAAACAGCACGGTCGCCCGGGGGCAATGTTGACGTTGAGCCCCCGAGCTCCGGGGATAATTTCTCCATGATCATGATAGAGATCGGAGTTGATGTTGATGAAGGCCATCATCCGAACATGACGATTGGAGGTAGGGCGCAGTCCTCGGTCAAGCCAAGGTGACCAGTCGAGCTGGTGATGAAGAAGTCGACGTTGCAATTGATCTGCAGTCGAGCCATTGACCCTTTTTGCCGATCACACAGCGGAACTCTCAATGAAAGCACCAATGTCGGTGTCAAAACCAGTGGATCTTGGGTAGGGGGTCCCGAACTGTGCGTCTAAGGCTAATGGTAACAGGAGGCGGAGGACACGATGTTTACCCAGGTTCAGGCCCTCTCGATGGAGGTAATACCCTACTTCCTGCTTGATTGATCTTGATGATATGAGTATTACAATAGTTGATCTACCACAAGATCGTAGAGGCTAAACCCTAGAAGCTAGCCTACGATTATGATTGTTGTATATCTATCGACTAGCCTGGCCCTGATGAAAGGATCGATATAGTTGACTAGAGGGGGGGGGTGAATAGGCAACTAACAATTTTTTAAGCTTTTCTTTACCAATTTAAACTTTGCAACAAAATAGGTTGTTTAGATATGCAACTATGTGAGCAACCTATATGATGCAATAACAACTAGCACATAAGTAAGCAAGGGATACAACACAAGTAGGCTTGCAAAAGTAAAGGCACGCAATAACCAAGAGTGGAGTCGGTGGAGACGAGGATGTGTTACCGAAGTTCCTTCCTTTTAAGGGGAAGTACGTCTCCGTTAGAGCGGTGTGGAGGCACAATGCTCCCCAAGAAGCCACTAGGGCCACCGTATTCTCCTCACGCCCTCACACAATGCGAGATGCCGTGAATCCACTATTGGTGCCCTTGAAGGCGGCGACCAAACCTTTACAAACAAGGTTGGGGTAATCTCCACAACTTAATTGGAGGCTCCCAATGACACCACGAAGCTTCACCACAATGGACTATGGCTCCGAGGTGACCTCAACCGTCTAGGGTGCTCAAACACCCAAGAGTAACAAGATCCGCTAGGGATTAGTGGGGAAATCAAATTTCTCTTGGTGGAAGTGTAGATCGGGGCCTTCTCAACCAATCCCGAGCAAATCAACAAGTTTGATTGGCTAGGGAGAGAGATCGGGCGAAAATGGAGCTTGGGGCAACAATGGAGCTTTTGGGGGAAGAGGTAAGTCAACTTCGGGGAAGAAGACACCTTTATATAGTGGGGGAAACAATCCAACCGTTACCCCCCCACCCAAACAGCCACGCACAGAGCGGTACTACCGCTTGGGCAGGACGGTACTACCGCTCCCTCCCAGCGGTACTGCCGCGCTGACGAGGAATGCAGGGTCTGCTGCTACTAGTACCGTAAAACCCGACACGAAAAACAGCGGTCTCGAGTCGAGGCGGTAGTAGCGCCGGTTGCTGGAGAGACGAACAGAGCGAGGGGGCGAGCGAATGGGTATGGGGGAGAAGAAAACTCCCCTGCCCCCGCCTCGCAGCGGTAGTACCGCGCTGGTGGGCGGTAGTATCGCTTAGAGCGGTAGTACCGCGCACCACCAGCGGTAGTACCGCTCAGCAACCAACAGGCCTCTAGACAGACGGCTAAAGCTCAAAAAGAAATGAAAAACACAGCCAAGAAGGAGGAAAGACCAACACAGCCACAAACACACTAACAACGGTCCAGAACCCACCTCTTCAAGAGAGGGCGGTGGCCGAGGTTACCTATGTTTGAGTCAAGAGGTATGGCATCGCGAAGATTTTAACCTTGGACCCATGACCAAAACTCGTCCTTGAAGCACTAGTACCATAAAAAAATGGTTAAAGTGAAAGACTAGATCAATTTATGCATAATGGGGGGAGGGAGAGTTCATTGAGAGAACAACACTCCCCCTATGTCCATGCCTACATCTAAACTAGACAACAAGTTGAGTGAGGTGGGGTGTGCAAGGGTTCAAGTCACATTGCTCGAATCAATGATATTTAGCTCATGCCTTAACTCGCAAAATCTTGCTTCATCCAAGGGCTTCATGAAAATATTTGCAAGGTTATCATGAGTGTTGACATACTTGAGCTCGATCTCCCCTCGCCTAATGTGACCCCGGATGAAATGATACCGAATCTCAATATGCTTCGTCTTGAAGTGTTGCACCGGGTTGAGAGAAATCTTGATGGCACTTTCGTTATCACACCAAAGAGGCACTTTGTCACAAATGACATCGTATTCCTTTAAAGTTTGCCTCACCCATAAGAGTTGTGCACAACAACTACCGGCTGCCACATATTCCGCTTCGGTGGACGAGAGAGACACACAACTTTGCTTCTTGGAAGACCAACTCACCAAAGAGCACCCAAGAAATTGGCACCCTCCGGAAGTGGACTTCCTATCCACTTTGTCTCCTGCCCAATCGGAATCCGTAAATCCTTCAAGCTTGAAGTTTGCCCCTCTTGGGTACCATAAGCCAAAGTTTGGGGTATGAGCCAAATATCGAAAGATTCGCTTGACCGCCACATAGTGACTTCCCTTTGGTGCGGCTTGAAACCGTGCACACATTCCCACACTCAACATGATACCCGGTCTAGATGCACAAAGGTAAGGCAAGGAGCCAATCATGGAGCGATATACCTTTTGATCCACAACTTTACCATTGGGATCAATGTCAAGTTGGCACTTGGTAGGCATTGGTGTAGTAGCCGGCTTGACATCACTAAGCTTGAATCTTTTTAGCATGTCTTGAGTGTATTTGGCTTGGTTGATGAAGGTACCTTCTCTTCATTGTTTGATATCAAAACCAAGGAAGAACTTCAACTCTCCCATCAAAGACATCTTGAACTTGGAGGTCATGAGAGCGGCAAATTCCTCATTGAAAGCTTTGTTAGGGGAACCAAAGATAATATCATCAACATATAGTTGGCATACAAACAACTCCCCTTTGACCTTCTTAGTAAAAAGAGTGAGATCGATTTGCCCCACCTCAAATCCACGATCTTGTAACAACTCGGTAAGGTAGTCATACCATGCACGTGGGGCTTGTTTAAGGCCATAGAGTGCCTTATCGAGTTGATACACATGATCCGGGAAGTAGGGATCCTTGAACCCGGGGGGTTGCTTGACATAGACCATTAATAGGACCATTAAGAAAAGCACTTTTCACATCCATTTGTTGCAACTTAAAGTTGTGATGGGAAGCATAAGCAATCAACAAACGTATGGATTCAAGACGAGCAATGGGAGCAAAGGTTTCACCATAGTCGATATCCTCGACTTGGGAGTAGCCTTGTGCTACCAATCTTGCCTTGTTGCGAATGATGTTCCCATGAGCATCTTGCTTGTTCTTGAAAATCCACTTGGTTCCAATGACGTTCTGGTTCCCCGGCGGCCTTGGCACCAATCTCCACACCTTGTTGTACTCGAAGTTGTTGAGTTCTTCATGCATGGCATTGAGCCAATCCGAGTCTTTGAGCGCCTCATAGACCTTTTGGGGTTCAACAAAAGAGACAAACGCGTGATGTTCACAATAGTTTGCTAATTGTATACGAGTGCTTACCCCCTTTCTTAGGCTTCCAACCACATTTTCCATGAGATGGCCTTTGGTGGTGAGCTTGGAAGCAATCTTCGCGGCACGATGCTCTAATTCCTCCTCGGATGTGGAAGGAGGAGGGTTAACTTGATTATATTGAGCGCCGTCTTGAGCTTGTTCTTGATCTTGAGCTTGCTCATGATCTTGAACTTGCTCGAGGGGGAGAACTTGACCTTGGGCATCATTTAGAGGTTCACCACCATCTTGAGATTGATCTAGCCCTTGGTCTTGTTCACGAGGTTGAGGGCCTTCACTTTGTTCTTCGAAAGCATGTGGGTCTTGGGGAGGTGATGGCTCCACTTGAGTAGAGCATTGTCCTTCTCCTTCGGCCACAAGGGGTTCCTCAATGGGTAGAGGCTTCTTAAGCGGGACATTAGCCTTGTCAGCATAATTCATGTAATGCTAATCCGACGGATGTTGCCGTGCAAACGCCGGCCTCTCCGGATGTGGGAGTTCAATCCGGAAGGTCCGTGGACTATTCTGCACTTCTTCGGCCTGACGCTCGAACGGATGTGTAAATTATTCTTCGGACCACAAGCAAAGTGTCCGGACGCCACCGAGGATGTGGGCCTGAGTTGCAATCGCCCAGATACCCAAGTAAGTAACCCCGAAACCAAACACCTCGTTTATATTTATCATAATCATTAATCTGAAAATCCTCCGTGGCCAGGAATGGCTTAGCAAGGCGGAGAGAATCAGGTGTCCGGCGCCACTTCCTGAAGGCTCGCCTAGTCTGACCATAGCCAATATGCTTGGTCGTGTGCTAAACAAAATGCCCTCAGGGAAAGATGAAGCGAAGAATAGAGAAGCAGAACTTCACACATTGCGCATCCAAACCGGGGGAATTGCTACCTCCCCGAAGGAGGA
Organism: Triticum aestivum; assembly: GCF_018294505.1. Lineage (NCBI taxonomy): Eukaryota > Viridiplantae > Streptophyta > Magnoliopsida > Poales > Poaceae > Triticum > Triticum aestivum. Next base: position 202,510,660 of record NC_057795.1, read on the forward strand.
TAGTCGGGGATGGGAATCTAAGGCCTCCTCCCCTCGCGGGAAGAAGAGGGCCACCTCCGGAGACTTGGAGGCGGAGGTGCCCAGACAAGGGGAGAAAGCTTCACCAGGGGGCCCTACCCCGAAGGGCGTCCTCACCGCACCAATGCCCGCCAATGGGCCAGCCCTCAGCCGAGCTGTAAGTTAGTCTTAAATATGAAGCTACTGCTTCCTTTTCCAAGAACAATAACCCGGATCCATTCTTTGCAGTCCGGCTAGCAGCTCTTCTCAATAGAGTTCGTCGTCAGGGGATCTTCTTCCGGAGATGATGGAGAGTGAGACCCCACCAACCTCTCCGCCTCATGAGGTGGGCGACCCCAAGGTGTCATCACAGAGGGGTCCAGATTTGCCGAAGCCAAAAGCTAGTACTTCGGCCGCCCTGAGCCCGGAGCATTCGGCTCCCACGGGGGGCGATAAGAAGGGTCCGACACAGTTCGGTGTCTGGCCGGACACACTGACGGGCCTTCTGGAGCGAGTGCTCTCCCGGAGGAGCACCGTTCATTAATGAGCATGGTGCTTGAGAAGATTTCATCCGCCACCAGTGGGTTGAATGAAGCTTTCACTAGCCTGCTGAGAGGCTTTGAGGTATGTAATGAAAATGCATAATTTTTGACTATGACGCGCGCGCTAGGTGTGCTCCATATGGATAGTAGCCCCTGAGACTTTGGTTGCCAACCCTAGGCGGCAAACGGAGGATCACATTTTTTAAGTAATGATCATGCTGTACTTATGCGCAGGTGTCTAAGGATCCGGCAACTGACCAGTCCGTTGAAGTTTCCGAACTGAGGAGGCAGATTGGAGTTATTGATGCCGACATCACGCTTGTGAACGAGCGGCTTAACGAGTCACAAGGTATGTGCTCTGATTTCCTTATTATTTATAGGAAAAATTGAAAGGAGTATAATTTGATGTGATATGTTTGGACTGCAGATGGTGCTGCCGCCGTGGAAGCCCTGAGGGCGGAACTTGCCCTAGCCAAGGAACAAGCTCGGGCTAGTAATGCGGTTGCCCTAAAGGCGGCCGAAGAGTTGAGAGCCGAACAGGCTGCTCATCACCGAAGCGAAGACAAAATAGCCGAGATGGCTGTGGAGCTGAAAAATGCCGCCAACCGGTATGAGCTCCTTGAGAAGGAAAATCATGTGAACTTGGCTGACCTGAAGAAGGCACTTGATACGGCCAAGGAGACGCGGTCTGAAAGTAGGGATGCACGGGAGGAGCTTCACCAGGCTAGAGAAATCGCGGCTGGAAACCCCTACTTATTCCGGATGAAGTTTTTAGATCCGAAGTATGCTCCCCTGGATCGGCGCTGGAGCCCTGCAGACGCGTACGCGGACTTGGCGAAGAGTACGGCTGATGCAGCCAAGTTTTTCGAGGATCAAGATGATAAAGAAGTGGAGAAGCTGTTCTGGTCGCAATTCAATGCTCCCCCGCACCCATCACCGTTGAGTGAGAAGATGGCTGTTGTGGCTGAGCTTCATAGGTTGTCCGGTCTTGCAATGCGGTCTGTAATAGACCATCTTTGGCCGAAGGAGCCTAAGTCGGATAGTTATTTTGGTTTAGTGCAACAAATCCTTGGTGCCGTATCACAGATCGATGCCATGAGGAGGTCGGCGTGTATAGAGGGAGCACAGATGGCGCTTGCCCGCGTTAAAGCATATTGGACAGATATGGAGGCCACCATCATTGCAACCTAGAATCCGGCAGGAGGCCAGGACCCGGCCGAGCACTACTTGGAGCAGGTAACAGAAGGTGCTCCCTTAATAGAGGCTCAGTGCTCGAAGAATGTCATGTTCGAGTGACTAATCGTTTCATTGTAAAAACAATGCTATATTTAATTATGGAGGCTTTTTTGTACTTTTTTCCCGAAAGTGTTATGGTGCCTCCTGTGCGGTCGTTTTATGTATAAATTTAATCTGAAAGTTAGCAGTCGTTGGCTTCAGCCCCCACGCATACAATGCGGGGGTGTTCGCGAAAATATGCATAATCACACTTGATCCAACGTCTTGGTCCATTGAGGAGGTGATCGCACGTCGAACTAGGCAACCAGACTATATAGCTTTAACACTTTCACTTAGCCATAGGAGTTTGACGGTGGGGCTACTATGTAGCCCCTCGTACCTTTGCGTGCATCCGAATACGGGCGCATTTGTACATGACCGGGAAATGGTCCTTCGTTAATGCGGAGGAATCCTAAAGATTCTGATAAGTCCTCGAGTGGTTGAACAGTCTCTTGCTGTATCATGACAGTCAGTTTTCGGCTTTCTCTACTGAGGTGCTCATCCGGAATAACCAGGGCACAATCGCAGTAGTTCTCCTTTGCCGCCTTAGCCGATAAAAACAGAACATAAGGCGACAAACCCAGGAGCCGGGCAAACCCAACATTTGACCAAAGACATGATTCACAGCTGATGCATGTAAGGCCAAACTCGTGACGCCGAACACTCCCAAAGGTATTCGGACTTTGTAACATACAATGGGCTGAAGAATGCCCTTTCATTATAAACCCTGTCTTTCCAGGTACGTGCATTAGTCTGTCGTGGCGAAATGCCAATAATGGTAGTACCCTCTGTGGCTATAGTACCCATGGGATGTGTAAACAACAAGAGACAAAAAAAGGTTTACACAGGGGCTTAATCTAAAGAGAAACCATTGAGTGGGGCCCTGCTGCACGTCTGCGCCTTTATCTCCGTTGTGCCGTGTCCTGGAAGGGTATCGCACGAATGGTGTCTGTAAAAAGAAAAACTCATGTAGAAGAGTATAACGTAAGCGTGCGATGGATAGTAAAAGTGTAAGACATTGGCCTGTTAATAAGGTCAAGCCAACAGTGGGGCTTTATTAAATATCTATAACCCCTGGTGTCCTCTATGGGATTACATGTATGTCACCCTAGCTCAGGTTTATCCGGGCTGCCGGACTCGTCTAACCATGTCCGTGGTCTTAACGACCAGTCATGCTTTCTGGTAGTAGAGGCCGCTTAGAGTTTGGCTGCTGGAGCCGTCGCGTATTCCTTCGCACGTGAGGAGCGCTCTGTGTTTATGTTAATGGTGATGACGCCGCATGGACCGGGCATCTTGAGTGTAAGGTAGGCGTAATGTGGTACTGCGTTGAAGCGGGCGAAGGCCGTTCTCCCAAGCAATGCATGATAGCTGCTTTGGAGGGGAGCGATGGTGAAGAGCAGTTCTTCGCTTCTGGAGTTGCCGGGGGAACCGAATGTTACCTCCAGTACGACGGAGCCCCTGTCGTAGGCTTCAACACCTGGTATCACCCCTTCAAAGGTGGTGTTACTTTGGCTGATTCTGGATGGGTCTATCCCCATCCTGTGGACAGTGTCCTGATATATTAAATTAAGACTACTGCCACCATCCATGAGGACGCGAGTGAGATGGTATCCGTCGATTATTGGGTCGAGCACCAAGGCAGCTGATCCTCCATGTTGCATACTAGTCGGGCAGTCCCTGTGATCGAAGGTGATCGGGCAGGCCGATCAGTGGTTAAGTTTGGGGGCGATGGGCACTACAGCATATGCGTCTCTGAGCGCGCGCTCGCGCCTTCTCGTGGGTGTGTGAGTCGCGTGGATCATGTTTACTATTTTTACCTCTGGTGGGAATTTTTTCTATCCCCTAGTGTTCGGTTGGCGAGGCTCATCCTCGCCTTCACTTGGTGTTTCCCTTCCCTTGTGTTCGGCATTTAATTTGCCAGCCTGCTTGAAGACCCAGCATTCTTTGTGAGTGTGGTTTGCAGGTTTGTCGGGGGTGCCATGAATTTGGCACAGTCTGTCCAGGACTTTGTTCAGACCGGACGTTCCCTCTTTGCTGCCTTTAAATGGCTTCTTTTATTAACCGGGTCGAGAGCCCCTGAATCTGGCATTGACCGTTGTGTTGTCCGGACTCTCTTCCTTGTTTTGACGTTTGTTTTTATTGCGCTGTGGCTTCCCATTGCCATCCCTGATTTCGGATGTACTTGGGTCACTGGTGCCTTTACGGGCCAACCAGCTATCTTCACCTGCGCAAAAGCGGGTCATAAGGCTTGTTAAGGCTGCCATTGTCCTCGGCTTTTCTTAGCCGAGGTGTCTGGCGAGCCACTCGTCCCGGATGCTGTGTTTGAAGGCCGCTAAGGCTTCGGCATCCGGACAACCGACAATTTGATTCTTCTTAGTGAGGAATCTGTTCCAAAGCTTGCGGGCGGACTCTCCGGGCTATTGAATTATGTGACTTAAATCGTCCGCGTTCGGAGGACGGACGTAGGTCCCTTGAAAATTGGCCCTGAAAGCATCCTCGAGTTCTTCCCAACTTCCAATTGAATTTTCGGGGAGGCTTTTCAACCAGTGTCGAGCTAGTCCCTTCAACTTGAGGGGAAGGTATTTGATGGCGCGGAGGTCGTCCCCACGAGCCATGTGGATATGCAGGATAAAATCCTTGATCCAGACCCCGGGGTCTGTCGTTCCGTCATATGCCTCTATGTTCACAGGTTTAAAACCCTGTGGAAATTCGTGGTCCGGCACCTCTTGGGTGAAGCACAGGGGGTGAGCAGCCCCTCTGTATCTGGACGTGTTGTGGTATGTCATTGGCTGTTGTTGCGTCCGATACTGATTCCGAACTGGTATCCGGTCGGTCTGATCGTTTTGGTGACCGTATTCCTGCGCTGGGGCTTGTCCTTTAGATCCGTAGATGGACCTGGCCACGCTGGCCTTTTTATCCAGGAGCTCACGCAAATCATGTGCGGCGTCGGTAGCTGTTCTATTTCGGTTACGAAGTGGTTTGTCTGGCCACCTGGCCGTATTGTTCTTTGGTGGAATGGCCTCATCATCGAATTCTGGCAGCAGCTTGCGTTTTGGATAGCTCTTTGTGTGGCGATCGTCGCCGTACTTTTCTTTAGTGTCTAGCACTTTATTCCATCTGCGATTGAGCGTTTCTTGTGCGGCCTTTAGCCGTTGCTTCTGCTTCTTTAGACTTCTTGTAGTGGCCATAAGACTTCTGTGGAGGTTATCTCGTTCCACACGTGTTTCCGGGATGATGAGTGCATCGTCGTACGGACTATGCTCTTGTCCCAGGGCGGTTTGATGAATTCGTCCCTCGGGATCATTGTGATCGGGCGTCTGCTCCGAGCTGTGTTCGGCGTGACCTGGCTCATCCTGCTCCATTGTTGGGTCCCTATGGTCGTTGTTGCCTTCGGAGTTGAGTGGGGTGTCGATCTTTCTAGCGCTGTTATCGCTATTTTTACTGTTGCTGGACTTGGAGCGGTGTCTGCGCCATCGTTTTGGCTTTTGCCCAGGGGTTGTGTCTTCCGGTTTGTCGCCGTCGTCCTCCTTAGGCGTATCCACCATGTATATATTGTATGGCGAGGTGGCAGTCCAGCACCCCGTTGGTTCTGAAACGTCTCCTGCGCCGACGTCCATACCGTCGGTATCATCGGAGTCGAAGTCAAGCATGTCTGATACATTGTCGACAGTGGCTATGAAGTGGGTGGTGGGTAGGCAATGGATTTCTTCGTCACCTTCTTCCCCCTTGAGCCGGACATAGTTCGGCCATGAATCTCCTGACAAAGAGAGAGACTTTAATGAGTTCAGCATGTCGCCAAAAGGCAAGCACTGGAAGATATCCGCAGCGGTGAACTCCATTACCGGAACCCAACCAGATTCGGCGGGCTCGGGAGTGCGCGGACTGGAACCTACAGCCGGATACAAGTCCGGGGGTCCGGTGTCACAAGCTTCCTTGGGGGTGAGGCCTGTGTTCGGCTCTACCGCCAATGAGTGTGCGGCCTCTGGGGCGGGGTCCATCCACCCATCCTTGGGCGATGCAATCTGCTCCGGATTTAGGTCCAGGGCTCCTGCAGGGGCGATATCCCGAGCATTGTCCGACAGCAGGTCTAAACCTTGCTCATCGTGACTGTCCGGTGCTCCTGGCACAGGCCCGAATCCATTGAAGATCAAGTCTCCGCGGATATCGGCCATGTAGTTCAAGTTTTCGAACCTGACCTGGTGGCCAGGGGCGTAGCTGTCGATCTACTCCAGATGGCCAAGCGAATTGGCCCGCAGTACGAAGCCGCCAAACACGAAGATCTGTCCAGGAGAAAAGTCTCACCCTGGACCACGTTGTTGTTGATTGAAGGAGCCATCAAGCCTTGCAGCGACGACACAGGGGAACTCTCAATGAAAGCACCAATGTCGGTGTCAAAACCGACGGATCTCGGGTAGGGGGTCCCGATCTGTGCGTCTAAGGCTGATGGTAACAGGAGGCAAGGGACACACTGTTTACCCAGGTTCAGGCCCTCTCGATGGAGGTAAAACTGTGACGCCCCCGATTCAATCGTACACTAATCATACATGCAAACGTGTACGACCAAGATCGGGGACTCACGGGAAGATATCACAACACAACTCTACAAATAAAATAAGTCATACAAGCATCATAATACAAGCCAGGGGCCTCGAGGGCTCGAATACAAGTGCTCGATCATAGACGAGTCAGCGGAAGCAACAATATCTGAGTACAGACATAAGTTAAACAAGTTTGCCTTAAGAAGGCTAGCACAAACTGGGATACAGATCGAAAGAGGCGCAGGCCTCCTGCCTGGGATCCTCCTAAACTACTCATGGTCGTCGTCAGCAGCATGCACGTAGTAGTAGGCACCTCCAGTGTAGTAGGAATCATCGTCGATGGTGGTGTCTGGCTCCAGGGCTCCAGCATCTGGTTGCGACAACCAGGTAGAAGGGAAAGGGGAAAAGAGGGAGAAAAGCAACCGTGAGTACTCATCCAAAGTACTCGCAAGCAAGGAGCTACACTACATATGCATGGGTATATGTGTAAAGGGCCATATCGGTGGACTGAACTGCAGAATGCCAGAATAAAAGGGGGATAGCTAATCCTGTCGAAGACTACGCTTCTGGCAGCCTCCGTCTTGCAGCATGTAGAAGAGAGTAGATTGAAGTCCTCCAAGTAGCATCTCCAAGTAGCATCTCCAGTCGCATCGCATAGCATAATCCTACCCGGCGATCCTCCCCTCGTCGCCCTGTGGAAAAGCGATCACCGGGTTGTCTGTGGAACTTGGAAGGGTGTGTTTTATTAAGTATCCGATTCTAGTTGTCATAAGGTCAAGGTACAACTCCAAGTCGTCCTGTTACCGAAGATCACGGCTATTCGAATAGATTAACTTCCCTGCAGGGGTGCACCAACTTACCCAACACGCTTGATCCCATTTGGCCGGACACACTTTCCTGGGTCATGCCCGGCCGCGAAAGATCAACACGTCGCAGCCCCACCTAGGCTCAACAGAGAGGCCAGCATGCCGGTCTAAACCTAAGCGCGCAGGGGTCTGGGCCCATCGCCCTGAGCACACCTGCACGTTGCGTAGGCGGCCGAAAGCAGACCTAGCCTAGTGGCGTTCCAGTCCAATTCGGCGCGCGCCGCTCAGTCGCTGGCGTCACGAAGTGCTTCGGCTGATACCACGACGCCGAGTGCCCATATCTTTCCCACGTAGTTGGTTAGTGCGTATAGGCTCGTAGCCAACTCAGATCAAATACAAAGATCTCGTTAAGCGTGTTAAGTATCCGCGAACGCCGAACAGGGCCAGGCCCACCTCTCTCCTAGGCGGTCTCAACCTGCCCTGTCGCTCCGCCACAAAGATCCACTCGCGGGTGCTCCACCAGCCGACCCGACTTTAGTCTCCACATGTATCATGTATAAAGTATATAGTATATACCCGTGATCACCTCCCGAGTGATCACGGCCCGATAGTATAGCACGGCAGACGGACAAGAATGTAGGGCCACAGATGAATATACTAGCATCCTATACTAAGCATATAGGATTGTAGGTAAAGGTAACAATAGTAGTAACAAGGACAGGCTATGCATCAGGATAGGTATAACAGAAAGCAGTAACATGCTACACTACTCTAATGCAAGCAGTATAGAGTAGAATAGGCGATATCTGGTGATCAAGGGGGGGGGCTTGCCTGGTTGCTCTGGCAAGAGAGAGGGGTCGTCAACTCCGTAGTCGAACTGGGCAGCAGCAGCGTCGGTCTCGTAGTCTACCGGAGAGAAGAGGGGGAAGAAACAATGAATACCATGTAAACAGATGCATATCGATGCATGACATGACAAGTAACGATGCTAGGCGTGCCCTAAGGTGGTATGAGGTGATGCCGGTTAAGGGGGGAAACATCCGGGAAAATATCCCCGGGGTTTCGTGTTTTCAGGCAGCGGAGTCGGAGGGGGAAAGTTGCGAGTTTGATAGGTTAGGGGTGTGTGGCGAACGAATGGACTGCGTATCCAGATTCGTCTCGTCGCTCTGAGCAACTTCCATGTTGAAAATATTTTAATCCAAGTTACGGATTAAAAGATATGATTTTCTAAAGATTTTATTAATTTCTGGAATTTAATTAATTATTTAATACAACATTATCCAGAATAGTAAATGCTGATGTCAGCATGAGATCAGAGTGATGTCAGCAGTCTACGTTGACCGTTGACCTGGTCAACCTGACGTGTGGGTCCAGTGGGACCCACCTGTCATTCTCTGTTTAGGTTAATTACAGATTAGTTAAATTAATTAGTGATTAGGTTAATCTAATCAGGATTAATTAACTTAATTAATTACTTAATTAATTAATTAATATTTTAATTATTTTAGTTATTATTTATTTATTTATTTAATATATTTTTTAATTTTATTATTTTCTTTTTTTTAAAACGTTCCAGGGCGGGCCCCACGTGCCATAGGCACAGGGGCCTATCGAGCGCCGCCTAGCGGGCGCGGGCGCAGGACGCGGCCCGAGCGGGCGCACGCCCAGGTGCGGGCGGACCCGGCAAGGCGCCGGAGCAGGGGGCGGTGGCCACGGCGAGGCCAGGGCCGAAGCGGGGCGCGCCGGCCGTGGCCTGTGGAAAGGCGGCCGCGCGGAGGAGCGCTGGGGGCCGGCGCCATCGGCCATGGCCGCGGCCGTGTGCGGAGGATGCGGGGGCGCAGGGGCGAGCGCCGGCGGGGAAGCAGGGGGACGGAGGCGCAGCGAGGGAGGCCGGTGGCCGGGGCGCGTGGCCGAGGCGGGGGAGCACGGGGCCAGCGTCGCCGGAGGGAGAGGAGGCCGGGGTGCGGTCACGGGAGGTCGCGGGCGCGGCGAGCGCGTGCCCGGGCGCGGTGAAGCTCGTCGGGGCCCGGTGGTGGAGCCGGTCGGGGAAAGGAGAGGCGGGGGCGGGACGGTCCGGCACGGCAGGGCGCGGGCGACGGTGGCGCCGGAGCGCGTCGACCGCGGGCGGGGAGGGCGACGACCGAGGCGACCTAGGGGGAGAGGGGGGCGAAGGGGGAGCTCACGGGGGGGAGTAGGGGACGGGGCAGTGGGCTTGACGGCGGTCGGGGAGGACCGGCGAGGAGGAGGACGGGGACGGCGTTCGGCGGCGACGAGGCCTGGCGGCGACGGTCTCCTCTGGATCCCGATCCAGATCGGGAGAGAGGAGGGGGGGGCGAGTGGGTGGAGTGGGGGGTGTCGGTGGGACGAGTGGGGAGGAGGAGTGGATAAGGGAGAGGAGTGGGGGGCCGACCTGGGCCGGCCTGGTTGGCCCGATGGCCAGCTGGGCCGCGGTCCAGCAGGGGGGGGGGCTTCTCCTCCTTTTGTTTTTTTGTTTCTCTTTTGTATTTTCTTTCTTTTATTTATTTTTTAGTTTCTTTTATTTTCAGTTTTATAAAATTACCACTAGTGCCTAATTTGTATTTACCAATAAACTACTACGAGATTAATTCTTAACCCATAATAAAATAGTGTTAGCATTTTATAAATTCAATAGGCATTTGTTTAATTGTTTTCACTATTGTTTTAATTGTCTTAGGGCCTTTAAACATTTTATCAAAGTTTGGTTTCTCCACCATAATTACCTATGTATTATTTGGTTCACTCCGAACATTTAAATTTTAATATTTGAAAACTTTTATTGTTTGCTCGATTTTGAATTTGAAATTCGAACTAGGTTCCGAACTAACGCGAGTTTATCCACAGTAACCGAGGTGACGTGGCATCATTAGCGGGGATTACTGTAGCTTAATTACCCGGGCGTCACAATTCTCCTCCACTACAAGAAATCTCGTCCCGAGATTTAAGAGGGGAGTAAGGGGGAAAGCTCTGGTTACGACATTCAAACGGATCTCCTCGAAGAAGTCAATCCCTTTCGTTGATGTCTTCAATTCTTTATTCCGATGCATCATGATAAACTTGTCATCATTTCTTCGGGAACTCCATCGTACTTACGAAAGGATAAGGGGCAGCTCACTACGACATAATGCTTTTGAGGGAAACAATCTGGGGTTAACCCATGAATTAGTATAAGATTATCTCACGAGTTGAACATATGAAATACCTCGAGAGTGAGGTACGAAGGTACCATAAGAGGCTCCAAGCGGATAGATAGTTGCTCGAAGCCTGAACCAGAGTGAGAAAGGGGTTCAGAGTAGCGAGAGTAAGTATTGCGTCTGATACCAGAATAGATCACTAGGACAGTGGCCCGTGAATTACATACGAGTCCACGCGCGAGGAATAACTTTGGGAATAGGGGGTGTACAGGACAGTCAGGTTTCGATCCTGTGGAACTGTGGGTTATGGGCCCACCATGTGGTTTTTTTATTATTATTATTTTTAATAGGAGCAGTGACATCTTTCACGGTCATGATAGCAAGGCATGTCAGAGAGTACCATGTCAGTTATGTCGGCAACAACGTTGGTACCAAGGGCGAGGGACGAAGAGAACCACCTTCCTGCTCGTTGAACGAGGCGGACCAATAGGCAAAGTTCTCGTCCATCGGCGGTTACCGGAAGTCATCAACAGTAGAAACAGGGTTACACCAGACAGGAAGGTACACCGAGGTGTTTACCTAAGCAGGGGATTACCACTGCTCGGTTAAGTAGTTTACAAGAAAGTTTGAACAAAACAACCGGAAGGAAAATGTGCTTAAACATGTATATCAGGGGTATATCCTTCCCAAGGACAAGCAGAGCAAGATATCCATGACAGGATATTATGTAGAAAACTCCTTAGGTAGGGGAGAGAAATTTCATGACATTACCCATACAACGGTGTTTGGATAATTGAGCAAGAAACATTTAGCATTGGGCTTCAAATGTTCTTGTTGAAAATCAGAGTATCACAGACATGCTTCGAGATGGCATTGACATGGTCTTCAAGCAAAGGCCGGTTTTTAGATACTCAATGGATCCATCAGGAACAGTTTATAACATAGGTCTTACAATTTCCTCCAAGAAGAATGGTTATCCTTGCAAATAAACCATAATGATAGGTCCTCCAGCCAGGGGGGGTGCTAGGCATGACATCCTGTTACCAGGTCATCAAAGGGCCAACAACATAACTCTTGGAAAGTTGTCCCAACCATCATATCTGACCGAGATTCAGATCTGATTGGTGTAATGATACCTCAGACTCAGGATGTCCGAGAATAAAAGGTGCAACACAAATAGACGAAATGACATTTCAGGATTCTCAGGAAATGAACTATGGGAGTGGGTTCCTGAAACAATAGTTCATCATTAAACCAAGGAGAGGAGGAGGTGGCTGATGGGCTCGGCGATAATCCATCGAGATTTCCGACAAGATGGATTTCCACAATTATGTGAACAAGGAGATAACATTTGTCAGATCAAATGGTATAATGATGTATGCTCGAGGAAACATACTCAATTAAACATTGGTTGAAAGGTGCACCCGAATATGGGTTGGGTTGCACGATCAATGTTAGAGTGGTGACTTGACGAACAAAAGAATTAGAATGAAACTCGACCATTACTTCAAAGCAATAGGGTTGCTAGAAGTTTTGAATTCACACCTCATAGTTCAATTGTCGGTATTCCGGTTAGAAACAACACGGGTACCAAGAAAGAATGGTGAGGGTGAGAAGTATCACCATACCAAGAATTCTTAAGAGGTGGAGTAATCCTCACGACCTTCTTGACATAAAAGATGGTAATACTCCATGGTAAAGAAGAACAAATGCTAGGTAGCAAGGAACTCGAGGTATAACACAGAACACAAACAAGTTTTTGTTGGAGGGAACGCAATAAAGAGGTCGATGACAACACAAATCATCGAGGGCAAGGATGGTATTTCTCATCATTAATTCAATTGATATCCTGGAAGAGCATCAGAATGTAGATGGTGATCATGACACATTTGTCGAGAGATTCCACGAAGATGTAATCGATCCGCGATCACATCAAGTCAAAAGAATGATGAAGCAAGAGGTTATTGGAACCATAGGTACGACACAAACTTGAAATCAAGATTGTTGTTCAAGGCGAACTGATATGACGAGGAAGATCGACGTAAGCTTAGCTCATTGTCAAAAGTTGTGCTCCGGGATTAAGGACCAGGTAGCACAGTTAAAATTTAGCATGGTAATGATATGGCCGATCAGGCTAGGAATGACATGATCGGGTACAAACTCGTAAGTAAAGAATATTAGTAAGAGTTGTTGAACCGTAATGCGGACTCGGTTCAGTTATCGGTGTCTTTGAGTGTTTAATAACTCAGAGCCCATGAAAAATTGTAATCAGTGAGTATGTAGTACTTGATGAAGAACTCATAGGAAGTTATGCAGTTCCAAGATAATCTCGAGATACCATGGGGTAATACTCGACGACAGATCAAAGTAGAGGTTGTACCGGGGTATTGATCCACAGAAGACAAGTGCTTACACTTGCATCGAAAATGGTATTTAAAGGAGAACATGGTCGGAACCACGATTGTAAAAGGCCATACCCCAGATATAAGATGAACTTATATCAAGGGAATAATTAATTTTAAAAGAAGCTTCGATGAGAAGATGTACATCGGGTCCATGGGCATGAACACAAAGTTCAAGGTCGACTCCCACTTCTCCAAGGCATAACCTTTCATCCACTTCTCGCGTTCGATTAAGTTGCAGTGTTGAAATTTTATCTGGCGAAGCACCAGAAGAGTATGACTCGTGAAAACTTTCGGGTTCACACGGTCTAGAGAAAGCATATGTTCAACCCTTAGTGGCTTCTTAGAAACATATACCACAAGTTTCAAGAGTAAATAACACAAGCCCGAAAGCAGAGTATGGTTGGCCAAGCGGAGGATACAACTTAACAAAGGCATTAGGTATCAGGGGAAGAACTCACAAAGTGATCAAATGTGAAGGACACTGTCGGATAATAATCCAACAGTGGATATGGCGATCCACAATGGGGCTGATATGAGTATCGATACCCAATCAGAGGAAGAAAGATTGCAAATGCATCGGTTTATAGAACAGCTGAATAGTTCAACGCTTAATTAGCAAAGTAATTATGATTTTCAAATCAAGGGATCAGGAGCAAATGCTCTGATCAAGAATGGATAAGCTGAATAGAATTAGGGATACAATCAACGACAATTGGACTGGTCGAGAACCAATTCCAGTTAAAAGAATGGCAGCTCAGCCGGAAAGGTAATTTATAAGGATCAGTGATGATTGCGCGTATTCGCAAACATATTGAGTCAATAGACCCAAAATGATAATGACAAGGAATGTCAATAAGACTACGAGACTTATGGGATTAACCATAATGCGAGCAAGCAAGAATTTCAAGAGCCAAAGGCTCCAGAGGATTTTCGGAAGATCGAATAGTATTTTGAAGACTTTTGTGAAACTCATGAACAACTGGGGATGAGCGGATACTCGATAAGTGCAATAATTAACCATAGGGGTATTCAGGTGACAAAGAACAGCAAGGCAGTAAGCTCAAAGGATTATCGAAACAACGACGAGTTTTTCAGGTTATCTTGTAATAACAAGACCAACTGGGGATGAATGTAAGAATAACAACTGCAAGTAGTTATCCATAAGGGTTTGCGGTGGAAGGGGAATTGCAAACGCGATGAACACAAGTTCTCGGGTTAACAGCGGAGAGTATCTTCAGGGTCTTCTGGTGCAGCAGACGATCATCAGTAACAAGGGGCTCTCCGGGTGAAAGTGATAACGAGATCCTATTGTTAGATTTAGTAAACTTCATTTAACCCGAATAGAGGAGAGATCAGAGTCCCAGAGTAAAGGTCGAGGAGTAAAAGATCCTACTACCACCCAATGGCGACGTGTGCCCATAAGACACACAGCCATGTTAGTAAAAGTTTTGCAATGTCTAGACTCGACTTCGGCCAAGGAGTTGGAAGGGGGATTCCTACAGGCAGTCGGCTCTGATACCAACTTGTGACGCCCCCGATTCAATCGTACACTAATCATGCACGCAAACGTGTACGATCAAGATCAGGGACTCACGGGAAGATATCACAACACAACTCTAAAATAAAATAAGTATACAAGCATCATAATACAAGCCAGGGGCCTCGAGGGCTCGAATACAAGTGCTCGATCATAGACGAGTCAGCGGAAGCAACAATATCTGAGTACAGACATAAGTTAAACAAGTTTGCCTTAAGAAGGCTAGCACAAACTGGGATACAGATCGAAAGAGGCGCAGGCCTCCTGCCTGGGATCCTCCTAAACTACTCCTGGTCGTCGTCAGCAGCCTGCACGTAGTAGTAGGCACCTCCAGTGTAGTAGGAATCATCGTCGACGGTGGCGTCTGGCTCCAGGGCTCCAGCATCTGGTTGCGACAACCAGGTAGAAGGGAAAGGGGAAAAGAGGGAGAAAAGCAACCATGAGTACTCATCCAAAGTACTCGCAAGCAAGGAGCTACACTACATATGCATGGGTATATGTGTAAAGGGCCATATCGGTGGACTGAACTGCAGAATGCCAGAATAAGAGGGGGATAGCTAATCCTGTCGAAGACTACGCTTCTGGCAGCCTCCGTCTTGCAGCATGTAGAAGAGAGTAGATTGAAGTCCTCCAAGTAGCATCTCCAAGTAGCATCTCCAAGTAGCATCGCATAGCATAATCCTACCCGGCGATCCTCCCCTCGTCGCCCTGTGGAAAAGCGATCACCGGGTTGTCTGTGGAACTTGGAAGGGTGTGTTTTATTAAGTATCCGATTCTAGTTGTCATAAGGTCAAGGTACAACTCCAAGTCGTCCTGTTACCGAAGATCACGGCTATTCGAATAGATTAACTTCCCTGCAGGGGTGCACCAACTTACCCAACACGCTTGATCCCATTTGGCCGGACACACTTTCCTGGGTCATGCCCGGCCGCGGAAGATCAACACGTCGCAGCCCCACCTAGGCTCAACAGAGAGGCCAGCACGCCGGTCTAAACCTAAGCGCGCAGGGGTCTGGGCCCATCGCCCTGAGCACACCTGCACGTTGCGTACGCGGCCGGAGCAGACCTAGCCTAGTGGCGTTCCAGTCCAATCCGGCGCGCGCCGCTCAGTCGCTGGCGTCACGAAGTGCTTCGGCTGATACCACGACGCCGAGTGCCCATATCTTTCCCACGTAGTTGGTTAGTGCGTATAGGCTCGTAGCCAACTCAGATCAAATACCAAGATCTCGTTAAGCGTGTTAAGTATCCGCGAACGCCGAACAGGGCCAGGCCCACCTCTCTCCTAGGCGGTCTCAACCTGCCCTGTCGCTCCGCCACAAAGATCCACTCGCGGGTGCTCCACCAGCCGACCCGACTTTAGTCTCCACATGTATCATGTATAAAGTATATAGTATATACCCGTGATCACCTCCCGAGTGATCACGGCCCGATAGTATAGCACGGCTGACGGACAAGAATGTAGGGCCACAGATGAATATACTAGCATCCTATACTAAGCATATAGGATTGCAGGTAAAGGTAACAACAGTAGTATCAAGGACAGGCTATGCATCAGGATAGGTATAACAGAAAGCAGTAACATGCTACACTACTCTAATGCAAGCAGTATAGAATAGAATAGGCGATATCTGGTGATCAAGGGGGGGGGGGCTTGCCTAGTTGCTCTGGCAAGAGAGAGGAGTCGTCAACTCCGTAGTCGAACTGGGCAGCAGCAGCGTCGGTCTCGTAGTCTACCGGAGAGAAGAGGGGGAAGAAACAATGAATACCATGTAAACAGATGCATATCGATGCATGACATGACAAGTAACGATGCTAGGCGTGCCCTAACGTGGTATGAGGTGATGCCGGTTAAGGGGGGAAACATCCGGGAAAATATCCCCGGGGTTTCGTGTTTTCGGGCAGCGGAGTCGGAGGGGGAAAGTTGCGAGTTCGATAGGTTAGGGGTGTGTGGCGGACGAATGGGCGGCGTATCCGGATTCGTCTCGTCGCTCTGAGCAACTTTCATGTTGAAAATATTTTAATCCGAGTTACGGATTAAAAGATATGATTTTCTAAAGATTTTATTAATTTCTGGAATTTAATTAATTATTTAATCCAACATTATCCAGAATAGTAAATGCTGACGTCAGCATGACATCAGAGTGATGTCAGCAGTCAACGTTGACCATTGACCTGGTCAACCTGACGTGTGGGTCCAGTGGGACCCACCTGTCATTCTCTGTTTAGGTTAATTACAGATTAGTTAAATTAATTAGTGATTAGGTTAATCTAATTAGGATTAATTAACTTAATTAATTACTTAATTAATTAATTAATTAATATTTTAATTATTTTAGTTATTATTTTTATTTAATATATTTTTTAATTTTATTATTTTCTTTTTTTTAAAACGTTCCAGGGCGGGCCCCACGTGCCATAGGCACAGGGGCCTATCGGGCGCCGCCTAGCGGGCGCGGGCGCAGGACGCGGCCCGAGCGGGCGCACGCCCAGGTGCGGGCGGACCCGGCAAGGCGCCGGAGCAGGGGGCGGTGGCCACGGCGAGGCCAGGGCCGAAGCGGGGCGCGCCGGCCGTGGCCTGTGGAAAGGCGGCCGCGCGGAGGAGCGCTGGGGGCCGGCGCCATCGGCCATGGCCGCGGCCGTGTGCGGAGGATGCGGGGGCGCAGGGGCGAGCGCCGGCGGGGAAGCAGGGGGACGGAGGCGCAGC
Organism: Triticum aestivum; assembly: GCF_018294505.1. Classification (NCBI taxonomy): domain Eukaryota; kingdom Viridiplantae; phylum Streptophyta; class Magnoliopsida; order Poales; family Poaceae; genus Triticum; species Triticum aestivum. The sequence continues at coordinate 202,527,615 of NC_057795.1, forward strand.
GAGGGAGGCCGGTGGCCGGGGCGCGTGGCCGAGGCGGGGGAGCACGGGGCCAGCGTCGCCGGAGGGAGAGGAGGCCGGGGTGCGGTCACGGGAGGTCGCGGGCGCGGCGAGCGCGTGCCCGGGCGCGGTGAAGCTCGTCGGGGCCCGGTGGTGGAGCCGGTCGGGGAAAGGAGAGGCGGGGGCGGGACGGTCCGGCACGGCAGGGCGCGGGCGACGGTGGCGCCGGAGCGCGTCGACCGCGGGCGGGGAGGGCGACGACCGAGGCGACCTAGGGGGAGAGGGGGGGCGAAGGGGGAGCTCACGGGGGGGAGTAGGGGACGGGGCAGTGGGCTTGACGGCGGTCGGGGAGGACCGGCGAGGAGGAGGACGGGGACGGCGTTCGGCGGCGACGAGGCCTGGCGGCGACGGTCTCCTCTGGATCCCGATCCAGATCGGGAGAGAGGAGGGGGGCGAGTGGGTGGAGTGGGGGGTGTCGGTGGGACGAGTGGGGAGGAGGAGTGGATAAGGGAGAGGAGTGGGGGCCGACCTGGGCCGGCCTGGTTGGCCCGATGGCCAGCTGGGCCGCGGTCCAGCAGGGGGGGGGGCTTCTCCTCCTTTTGTTTTTTTGTTTCTCTTTTGTATTTTCTTTCTTTTATTTATTTTGTAGTTTCTTTTATTTTCAGTTTTATAAAATTACCACTAGTGCCTAATTTGTATTTACCAATAAACTACTACGAGATTAATTCTTAACCCATAATGAAATAGTGTTAGCATTTTATAAATTCAATAGGCATTTGTTTAATTGTTTTCACTATTGTTTTAATTGTCTTAGGGCCTTTAAACATTTTATCAAAGTTTGGTTTCTCCACCATAATTACCTATGTATTATTTGGTTCACTCCGAACATTTAAATTTTAATATTTGAAAACTTTTATTGTTTGCTCGATTTTGAATTTGAAATTCGAACTAGGTTCCGAACTAACGCGAGTTTATCCACAGTAACCGAGGTGACGTGGCATCATTAGCGGGCATTACTGTAGCTTAATTACCCGGGCGTCACAAAAACCCTACTTCCTGCTTGATTGATATTGATGATATGAGTAGTACAAGAGTTGATCTACCACGAGATCGTAGAGGCTAAACCCCAGAAGCTAGCCTATGATGATTATGATTCTGACCGTCCCTCTAAGGACTAAACTCTCCGGTTTATATAGACACCGGAGAGGGCTAGGGTTTACACGGAGTCGGTTACAAAGAAGGAAATATAATATCCGAATCGCCAAGCTTGTCTTCCACGCAAAGGAGAGTCCCATCCGGACACGAGACGCAGTCTTGAGTCTTGTATCTTCACGCTCCAATAGTCCGGAGAAAGTATATAGTCCGGTTGTCCGGATACCCCCTAATCCAGGACTCCCTCACCCCCCACAACGGAGGAGGCCGAATTGGACTTGGGAAGGGGGCGCCACCCCCTTTCCTTCTCCTACTCCCACTCCTTCCCCTTTCCCCCCTCCGGTAGAAGGAAAAAAGGGTGGGGCCGAATCCTACTAGGACTGGAGTCCTAGTATGACTCCCCTCTCCCTGGCGCGCCCCTTGTTGGCCGGCCTCCTCCTCCCCTCCTTTATATACGGGGGCAGGGGGCACCCCAAAGGCACAACATACAATCTCTTAGCCGTGTGCGGTGCTCCCCTCCACAGTTCAACACCTCAGTCATATCGGCGTAGTGCTTAGGAGAAGCCCTGCGCCGGTAACTTCATCATCACCGTCATCACGCCGTCGTGCTGACGGAACTCTCCCTCATCCTCAACTGGATCAAGAGCTCGAGGAACGTCATCGAGCTGAACGTGTGCATATCGCGGAGGTGCCGTACGTTCGGTACTTGGATTGGTTGGATCGCGAAGACATTCAAATACATCAACCGCGTTACTAAACGCTTCCGCTTTCGGTATACGAGGGTACGTGGACACACTCTCCCGTCTCGTTGCTATGCATCTCCTAGATAGATCTTGCGTGATCGTAGGAATTTTTTTGAAATATTGCGTTCTCCAATAGAGCGCACACCTACGAGGTAAATAATTCAGAAAAGTATCCCATGATGATGGAGTTCAGATCATTTATATCATTCCACCCCCCCCCAGCATCTAATAGGCGTCTGATGCAATTTCTCTTTTTTACGTGCTGACAACGGTATGTGAAAAAATGACGTGTTTTTGTCCCCATGAAGTAACCAATTCGCCCTTGCTCATTGCAACCAAAACAATTCCTCCTGGTTAAGTAGATTATCAATTAGAATTTGCAACTCTTATATTTTCAGTCGGTTTTCAACTGTCATATGTCCTCTTCGCCGTTTTCCACCTTTTTCCTAAGATTATGATCCTTCTCTTGGGGCCCGTGAGAACATCCTTGTCCCATTTAAAAAGATCATCTTTTACGGCTTTGTAAGAGTTTCCAGTGACGATCCGACGTTAGCTAGCTTCGACCGCCGCCACACAGTCTTAACGATTTCATCCATTGTATCAACGTTCAGCCAGTGTGCTTCGAATTGGCGTCCCCCCCTTCGGCTGTTGCGTCATGGCTGGTTAAAAATAATATTTATCTAGCAAAGGGGGCTTGTGATCTGAGTGAATGTGATGTTCATGTACTATCGACACAAATGGGAATTTATCTGACCATGCTTCGTTGCATACTGCCCTGGTCCAACCGTTCTTTGATCATACCTTGGCTCGAGGTGAAGGGATCTCCCACTACATTATTTCTTGTAGGCCACATTCTTCTAGATAATCTTTGAAATTTTGCATATAGTATGGTGGCCTCACGTTACATCCTTCCTTCTCACTTGCAACAAGAATTTCATTGAAATCACTTATGATCATCCAAGCCCGTGTAGAATTGGTATGAAGATTCCATAAGTAAGTCCAAGACTAATGCTTAAGGTCCAAGTTTGGTTCTCCATGCTACATTATCCCATCCATCACAAACCCATCAATAAAGTTGGGGAAAGAGTAACCCAACACCACTTCATTAGACTGATTGTAATAAAGAACAAGACCACCAGAGAGACCACCGCTTTCAATAACATGAAGGAAATAAACCCTAACTTAATCCTCAACTCAATTGCCTTAACTTTATCCAAATTAGACCCAGACAAAAAAAATCACATCTGCTCTCACCCTTCCCTTGAAGATCCAACACATCACGTACTGTCATTGTTGAGAGCATGCCACGAAAGTTCCACGAAAGAACTTTCATTGTGGTCGGGGATCGGAACAACGAAGAAAAAAAAACTCTCGACGACAGGAGCCGCCAGAGGACAGCAAACCCTAGCTTATTCTTGCTAGGGGACAACGAGTCTGAAGAGAAATCACCTCGTCAGAACATCAATCAAGCTTCACGAGCGCAGCAACATACGTGCGAAGTTAGCGATCACACAAGTAACTGGATTGATTCTCTAGTAAGAGCACTGGTGCACGCACTAGCACACGTACGTACACGTGAACCTGATCCGGGCCATCGTCAACTGATCGATCGGCTCGGAATAACCGTCACTCCCAAAGAAAGCGGCCACCGCTACCGACGGCGAGGCGGTCCAACCCTAGATCGCCACCGCCCAGTGCGCCTTAGAACAACCTCAAGCCTTCGTACGATGCCAATGGTTGAGCTCTAGTAAAAGTGGACTCTCCTCTGCGCACCACGATTTAGCCGTGTCTTAATGGAATACGAGTGTTTCATGTCAAAAATAAAAATAGTTGCATCGTTTGCCAAGAGCGCTAGAATAAAACCTGGTGGTTTCTCCCGCCACATAGTCGACGTAATCTTTTTTTCTTTCTGAAATGTGTAATCTTTCTTTTATTGAAAGGTATGGTCATTTTTTAGATTGCTCCAGAATTAATATTTTTAAGAGAAACATCGCCCTATAATGTTTTTTTGTTGTTGAGAAAACGCCCTAGAATGTCTAGTTTGGTTGGATTGAGTATGATGGCCGAGAGTCCGGTCCAGGTAGCCATCCGGCTGGGCCGGAGGACGTCAACAGCCCAGCTAGTAAGAAAGCATGAGCCGACCTGAATATCCTAGCCGTCCATCCGTTGATCGGACCGCTTCAAGTCCCCCACGCCATTTGCCAAATCGTCGCTCGGCAACCTCCAGCAACCCCTATATAAGGCCGGGAGATTTCTAGGGTTTCCGCCGCCGCAGCCACACCCAGAACCAGCTAAACCATACCATCTTCGGCTTCCTCTCCACCGGCGCCCCCCCCCCCCCCCCCCCCCCCCCGGTCTGATCACCATGGTGAGCTCTCGTACTCCTACCGCGATGCCAACGCTCGGCATTTCTTGTGTGTCCCGATGTTCTTACGCGCTTGTCTCTCGCAGTCGACGGAGAAGAAGCAGTTGAACACGATGCGGGAGATCAAGGTGCAGAAGCTCGTGCTCAACATCTCCGTCGGCGAGAGCGGCGATCGCCTCACTCGAGCTGCCAAGGTACCGTAGATCCGCGACCCATCCATCCCAACACGGTCTCCTCGACAAAAAGAATAATTAAAATCCTTTGCTGTATCTGATATTATTTTAGTGCGTGTGGTCATAGATCTGCATTTGCGCGACCCGCTCCAAATTAAACTTATCCCATAGTGCTCTATGGTGTTCGTCTTATGTGCGCTTGCACAGCTAGTTTTCTTAATAATAAATTTTGAGATGCGAGGTTAATTTATTCGAATTTACTCATCAGGTGTTGGAGCAGCTGAGCGGGCAGTCGCCAGTTTTCTCCAAGGGTAAGATATTGTTCAGAAGCTAATGTTTGCTCTATGATTCTGGACTGATTTCAACATCCAGTGGTGCTTACGGTCATGGCGGTTTTATCCTTGCAGCGAGGTACACTGTCAGGTCTTTCGGCATTCGGCGTAATGAGAAGATTGCCTGCTACGTGACAATCAGGGGTGAGAAGGCAATGCAGCTTCTCGAGAGTGGGCTGAAGGTGAAGGAGTACGAGCTCCTGAGGAGGAACTTCAGTGACACTGGTTGCTTTGGGTTTGGTATTCAGGAGCACATTGATCTTGGCATGAAGTAAGATAACCTTTCCTGTACTCTGTTCTGCTTGCATTTTATATATCCGAATTATGTATATACTTAGGACTGTAAATTTGGTTCACTGGATAACTTGATTGTGAGATTGGTTTGCAACATAAAGTTTCTTGTGACATACATGCATTACTGACTGTGGATGCCGGTTCTATAAAAGTTTCTTGTGTGACATACACACATTGTGCAAGTATCACAGTGGAATCCTGATGTCCATGTTGTCATAATCTTAACGCAAAATGGTGGAACTTTTATCATCACAAGTATTTTGTAATGCACTGTCTTTAAAAGTTTGCAATACATAATAATTATAAATACTTTAGTATGCATTGCTATTGCTGCCTACGTTTTTGTTTATCATTGCAAGTCACTTTAGTAAGTGTTGCCCCAGTCTGAAATTATTTTTCTGTGATGGATATGAAGCACTGTTCCTGATGTGTTGGACAATGTGTTTCTCAGTTATTAAGTTTCATAAACAAATCTCTCTTCATAACCGAGAAGTCAAGTTTCTTGAATTCTTGTACATGCTAATGTATGGTGCAGCAATTGATATTTTTTGCTTCCAGTGCAGAAAGGTCTGGTATATTTTGTCTGTCCTTTTCAAGTAAAGAAATCGAATTTTATCAGTATAATGTCTTGTCTTGTTCAGTTATACCTGTATGTTGTCTGGTAGGTTTGTATAAAAGTGTTTTGCCTTACTCTCTTGACTACTTTTTGCATGCTAGTACTATTGATATCCTATTGCTTACATACTTCAAACTTACTGGATTAATTCTCTCAGGTATGACCCATCTACCGGCATCTACGGTATGGACTTCTTCGTGGTTCTGGAGCGAGCTGGATACCGAGTCTCCCGCCGGCGCCGATGCAAGGCCCGTGTTGGGATTCACCAAAGGGTGACCAAGGAAGACGCCATGAAGTGGTTCCAGGTCAAGTATGAGGGTGTCATCCTGAACAAGTCCCACGCTAGCTAGTAACCTTTTGAGTGATTGAGTTGTCGTTAGAGCTTAAGTCTGTCAAGCTTAATCTGGATCATGGAATCGTATGTTTATTGGATACAAAGTTGCACTATCAATTTTGCCTTGTCTGTTGGGCTGACCTGCATCTATAATTCCATCAAATCTTTTCGTGGTTTCATATTTGAAGTTGAACATTTCATCAACTTTTTTTCTGCTGTTGTCTTTCATTCTCTCATTTAGGCAGCAAAAACAGGCTAACAACTCCCTAGAGAGGCTTTCTGTCTCGTTGTCGTTCAGATTACCATACTGTTCTTGAGTTGAAGTACATACTTGCTACACTGTTTTTAGTTGAATCAGAGCATTCTGCCCGGATGGAAAATTGCTACTCAACCTGATGCTTGAAACGCAGCCCGGAGAAAATGCCAGGGCTGACTCGCAAATCCTATATCCAGCCCATAACTCCCGGAAGCCCCCTGTTGGATCTAGCAGGGAGCCCTTGGATTTGACCCGCTATGGCCCGCCTGACTCTATGTAAATTTATCCTCATTCGCGGTCCGAACCAAACCTTAGCCACTTCATTTTCCTTCCCCTGCTCTTCGCGACTATGGCCTTATCACTTGCGGTCTCGAGGAGGATAGGGTGGTTAAGTGCGCATGATCATGGACGGACTCGTTCCTGCGCATCTGCCAGGGCTCGTGATGGAAGATGCACCACTTGACCGGATGCGGTGTGGCCCGTTTGACATCCGAACATTGGATAGCGGCGCAAACCCTAAGGTGGTGCGTCATTCTCATGATCATGGACAGACTCGTTCCTGCGCATCTGCCAGGGCTCGTGATGGAAGATGCACCACCTGACCGGATGCGGTGTGGCCCGTTTGACATCCGAACATTGGATAGCGGCGCAAACCCTAAGGTGGTGCGTCATTCTCATGATCATGGACAAACTCGTTCCTGCGCATCTGCCAGGGCTCGTGGTGGGGATGGCGGCGCAAACCCTAAGGTGGTGCGTCATTCTCGCGGGGTCGGTCTTGAGGCGTACGCGACGAGGCTGCAGAGGCGGAGTCACATGTCGCCAGCCTGGCTACATCCATTGTTGATCTCACATCGATCGTCGACGTTGAGGCCATGGACTCCAATGAGGAAGTGTAAGACATGGAAAATGATGACGCCTGAAGTCCATGAGCTGGTCCATGTCCCACGCCCTGCTATACCTCGCCGCTGACCGCATCTTCACTCCGAGGGGCTTCATTAGACATGGACACGGCCGTGGAGCTGGACGAGCGCTGGCGAAGATTTAAATTAGGTTTTATCTTCATGTAATTATATGGATTTAATGATTTAAAAAATAAGGTATTCAGTTGTAGAATTCAATGTTTGAGTGCTGGTCGATCACTGTCCGCGAACGCGGCTGGCTGTTTCATATGTTGTTTTTTTGAATTGTTTGGATTGCTTATCACATGTGTCACGAAGTGGCTGTTCCATACGTTTGCTCTTACTATTCTACCTTTTGATCGCCAGCCATTTAATTCCTGGCATCGCTAAAGAAAGATCTCAATTAAAGTCCTTCCTCCGGTTCCGTCACGCAAGAGATATGCAACGCTGTAGTAGTATGTGATACAATTTCGAGGCTTCAAACATCTCAAACCATACGATTATGGACGAACCACGACGAGATTAATACAATGATCAAACACGCAAGCAAGAAATTGCAGAATGACTGGGTTCTGCAGGTGCAGAGACCCCTGGCCTTGGATGAGCCTCCTCCATCCACGCTCGCCATCCCATGCCACTGTCGCATGAACTCCTTGCCGCCGCCGCCCCATCCAGTGATGTTCGCCGCGTTCTCGCCGCAGATCTCGCACCGCCTGCATTCAACTCCTTTTTAAGCCAACCTATTAATCAAATAAAAATGATGCTAATAGGTTGTTCTTTTCTTTTTTGCTGACTTTACGACATTGGTCCTAGTATATTTGTCGGCACCATTACAATTATACTTGCTCGTTCCAGAGTACTCTGGACCAATATCATTAGATGCGTCATGAATTTAATTTTTATAATATATAGATTTTATATTATAGATGTTAATGTTTTCTTATACAAATGACCGAAAGGAGTATTTTCCAGTGTTTTTTAGTTTTTTCTAAGGAGCCGGCGGGAGCATTGAGAAACACACTTTTTTTCTTGTGAGAAGTGGCAAAACCCTAGAAAGCTAATAAAACATTGACAACTCTGCCGATGCTCACAGTAGGCAAGGCGGAACCCTTTCAAGGATGAACTAGCCGATGATCACCCCTTGCATCACCTTGCGCTCTTCAAGCCAGGACTGCAGCGCCGATACCGTGCAGGAAGTGGTCGCCATGATTCCCCAGTGCCTGGGCTCCCACCCGAACATTGCCTTGAAAGGAGTCATGCCTATTGCAGAGTGGTATGATGAATTATACCAAAACTGTGCCAATGGTATCCAAAAGCTCCATTTCTTGGGACATGCTTGAACGAAACACCTCAGGTAGGTCTTGATGCACTGGTTGACTCTCTCCGTTTGACCATCTGTTTGTGGGTGATTCGCCGTGCTCATGCGCAGCTCCGTTCCTGCATACTTGAACAACTCTCGCCAAAAATGGCTGGTAAACACCGGGTCTCGGTCAGACACAATGGCTCCAGGGAATCCGTGCAGCTTGTATAATTGTTGCATATACAGAACAACCACTTTGGCAGCAGTATAGGGGTGCGCCAGAGGAAGAAAATGGGCAAACCTCGTGCGCTTATCCACGACCATCCGCAGGCAGTTGAACTGCCCTGATTGCGGCAGTCCGTCCACAAAATCCATGGTAATGAGATCCCAAGACTCGCGAGGGATTGGTAGAGGCATCAGGAGATCCGGGGAAGCTGATCTATCTGGTTTTGCTTGTTGACATACCTGACAGCAGCGCACGTATTGTTGAACATGTGTCTTCATTTTGGGCCATGCAAACAGCCCGCGGATGCGACGATAAGTCACTGGGAAACCGAAATGCCCTCCCATGGCCCTGTTGTGGAAAGCTGAAATAATGCGCTGCTGTATCTGTGTTGACCCCCCTAGCCAGATTCTATCACGAAAACGCAGCAGCCCCTGTTTTAGGGTGAACCGCACTTTTGGATCCTCTCTGATGGCTAGTTGTTCCAGGAGACGCTGAGCATGTGGGTTACTGTTGTAACTAGCAACGACCTCCTCAAGCCAGGCGGGTTGGCATGAGCTGATGCCGTGCAGCAGCTCGGTGGGATTGGCGCGTGAGAGAGCATCGACGGCCGTGTTGTCGCTTCATTTCTTGTAACGGATGGAGAAACGCAGCCCCAGGAGCTTAGTAAATGCCTTCTGCTGCCATGGTGTTATGAGGCGCCGCTCATTGAGGTGGATTAGGCTGCGCTAGTCAGTGGAGATGATGAATTCGGCATGCTGGAGATAAGGTCTCCACTGGTCCACCGCCACAATTACTGCCAAGTATTCTTTTTCGTAAGTGGACAGACCCTGGTAACGCGGACCTAACGCCTTGCTCATATACGCAATGGGATGCCCCCCTGTTGCAGAACTGCTCCAATGCCTTTATTGCTGGCGTCGGTCTCCACTACAAATGTCTTGGAAAAGTCCGGCAGGGCCAGCACTCGTGCCTCGATCAGCTGTTGCTTAAGGGTTTGGAAGGCTGATTTGGTCACTGAAGTCCAGACAAATGGCACCCCTTTTTTGAGAAGGTTGAAAAGGGGCCATGCTATAATGCCAAAGTTTTTGACGAAATGGCGGTAGTAGCCTGCTAGGCCGAGGAAGCTGCGGACTACCTTGGTGCTGTCGGGTGACGTCCATTGTGACACTGCTTTTATCTTGGCTGGCTCCGTTGCAACGCCCTGAGCGCCGATCACATGCCCCAGATAGGAGAGGCGCTGCTGCCCGAACTCGCATTTTGATAGTTTGGCCTTCCACTCGTCCCTTCTGAGCAGAGCGAGCACATTTCTCAGGTCATGGACATGGTCTTGGAGGGTTTTGCTGAACACCAGTATGTCGTCGAAAAAACCCAGAACGCATGATGTGGTTGGAATAATTGAGGTAAGTGGTTGCAATAATTGAGGTAATAGTCACATGATGCGCGTTCGCTGTTGAGCTCGTATAAAAATGTTACTCCCTCTCTAAAGAAATACAAGAGCATTTAGATCACTACTTAGTTCTATACCAGCTTACGGTTCTGATTGCACAAGTTTATTCTTTTTCTTCACCACAGTTAGTGATTCCATACATTACTTATGCCCGTCCGTATAATACGCACTTCAGTCATCCTCCCTAACTGAGAAAGCTCCAATGTTGACTGGCACAAAAACTATTCTTCAGAGTTTGACGCATTCAGAGCGTCTTGAGCTCCTTTCTTATCCTAGAATTTCAGGTTGAGCGTTTGCCTCAAATTTTCATGCTTTGTGTCTAATACCACTACTTTTTTCTAGGAAAAAAACCGTACATACTGGGTTCCATGAGGTCTTGCGAATCGACGGCGAGGGTGTTAGCCAGGTGCGGCAACCATCGGACATGACGGGCCGGTGCGGTGGCAACGCGGAGGCGAGAGATTGAATTGAGGAGGCGACGGTTGCCAAAGAAGAAGATGATTGAAAAAAAGTACTACGTATAAGCATTTTTAAGCACACAAGAGTTGGGATCATCAATACCTATTGCCCCTCACGGAGAACCATGCCTCGGCGCACCGCCGGTGCGCCGCCGCGATCTCGCCTCGGCAGCCGCAGCCGAGGTTTACCAACTGCCCGCTCCCGCTCTCCGCCGGCAGGTCGCCGTCCTCAAGCTGGCAAATTCTGCAGCCGCTCCCGGTTCCAACCTGCCCCTGCCGATCAGCCGTCACCGCCGACCTGTCGATGTCGACCGCAACATGTCCGACGACGCCGCCTTCCACGGTCGGCCCTTCACACGCTCCAGCGCCTCCAGCAGTTGTCACCATGGCCGCCTTCTCATCTCATCTCATGCCATGGTGTCGTTGATGGACCAATATCTAATTAATGACCTACGGAATCTTGGGCTTTGCGGGAAGAAATGAATGATGACGGGAGGGAGCTACTGTAGATTCTTGTTATCGTCTCGGTGTTGCGAATTGGCCGACGCAAGTTGACTTTTTTTTTTCTAACACGGCGCAAGTTGAGCCGAGACAGCGAAAGGTGAGGGCGATGCAATGCAGGGATTCAAAATGGGAAAAAGGGCAATGAGTGCCGGACTTTGCGTACCGGCCAATTCTTTGTTTCTTCAAACAGTAAAGGAATTCAAATAGGGTTGGTCTTTTTTCTTGGATGAAATCGTTGGGGTACACAAATTCAAATAGGGTCTGTTTTTTTTATACAGTACTCCTTCAGTTCCTAAATATTTGTCTTTGTAGATTTCAAATGGACTACCACATACGGATGTACATAAACATATTTTAGAGTGTAGATTCACTCATTTTGCTTCGTATGTAGTCACTTATTGAAATCTCTAGAAAGATAAATATTTAGGAACGGAGGGAGTATTTAGTATTGTGGCAGATTATAATATTCCCGGCTGCGTAGTTTTTGACTACTAGATGATGCCCCACACGTTGTTGCGAGAATATTTTGCAATATTTCAATGAAGTTTTGGTTATATGAAACATCAATATTTGAAATAATAGTTTTTGAAAGTATATAAGAATTAAATGTAAATAACATAATAGAATGGAATTTTACATGCAAGCATGATTGCATGTTGAAGTGGTTTTTTATTACGCGTAGTTGCATGCTTGGGTGGGCATTTTCTTATGCATGTTGAATGATCAGGTGGCAAGCTTGCATTTTGAGAGAAATATGTTAGTGGGGGCTAACTATTTAGATATAGAAGATTTATCCTTCAGCCTTTTTATAAGTGACAACATATATAAATGACGACAAGTACATTTAGTGAAAGTTATGACTTCGAGGAAGGAGGTTAGAGCTCGCAAGAATAAAAGAAAAAACAGGACCAAAAGCACCCTCCACCATGTTATTGGAGAAGAAGACCCTATAAACAGGCGCCCATTAGATCTGCTCGCTACAGAATTTTCGCACTAATCCAGATTATCTGGGTGTTCCGGCCCGTAGGTCGGACCACTCAATACCGTGAGATAGAGCAACTGCAAACCCGGAATGTCAAACCCTCGGGCACTCTAAATAGACATGCACAGAAAATGTCAATACTTTCTTGTACGAACTATGTTCTCAATGATCTAGGACAAATTTGAAAGCTAATGATAATATCTAGGTCCTCACAAAAAGAGCCACCCTACGTTAACAAAGCATGGAGGATGCAAAATATTAACACCTTTGAGCACTCTATGTATGATGTGGTTAAACCATACATCTGGTAGCCCCTCTTTGTCATGTGGTTATCAAAACTTTAGAACTATAATACGGTCTCCCTCCAAGCACCTTGAGACCAGTAACTAGGAAAGTCTAGCGTATGCAACCCTTTTCATTGCTCATCCCACTTGAGGTCGATGGTGTCGTTCATGCTTCTCTCAAGTCATAATCCTTATCTTGATCATGAAAACTTTGAGAAGACTATCAATTCCGCCCCCCATACTCTAGTGTGGGAAGCCTTCACTTGAACACATTTTCACATGTCCATTATTACTAGATGGATGACAAGCTTCAACCATATAATTCTCCGAGTGCTTATCTTGAACTTGCTCTTTCATATCCCCAAGTGCAAGAGATTACAACAGTCTTCATTGAGAAGTATACAACTCTAATATATATATTCAGCACGGTGGAATAGAAAAGAATACTTCTAAGCTTTAGAGGTTGAGCTATCAATTCAACCACACCTGAAAAACAAGTATTGCTCAAAGCATTTATTAATAGCAATGACAATGGAGTGATCTGAGGGGTGTATGTTTTAGTAAAAGTAAGAAAGCAGAATAATAACCAACAACTGCCAACTATCAATTTTCTTGACGAGAGCAAGCAACAGCAGAAAACACAGGCATGTGGATGGATATCGAGATATTGCATGGATGATATCAATTATGTAATAAAGCAATCCAAAAGGTGCAATGTCTAACTCGTGTTCTAAAATTATTATAGTTGATGGTATAACGGCGGAAAAAATTTATATGAGACCAGGTCTCGCGGTTACCAGATGAGACCCGCCCTGATGGATGACACGTGGCATTCACAAATCACAAAGCATCTAATCTCCTCCCCCCTGATTTCAGGTGGAGGGTGGGGTAGATGCTTTGTGATTTGTGAATGCCACGTGTCATCCATCAGGATGGGTCTCACCTGCTAACCCGTGAGACATGGTCTCATAGAATTCTTTTCCGTATAACGGCCTAGGGGCACCTCATGCCACCACTTAGGCCACTACACGACCCTAGCCACTTTTGGAGATATGCCCTAGAGGCAATAAAATTGTATTATTAAATTTCCATATTCATAATTAAAAGTTTATATCCTATGATATAATTGCTATGATCCTGGAATGTGCGATGCAGTGGAAAACTCATATGCACACGTGGAATGATAAACGGTAAAATAAGATTCCTAGCCTCGCCTCTAGGACTAGCACAAATGTTGTTGGTGATCATGTTTTCCGGATTTTAGGATATCGTTAAGTGTAACGATAGTCCTAAAACAACTTTTTTGAGAGCATGCCTTTAGAAGAGTGATCGTATTGAATCGATCCAAACTTGTTTGATATACTTAGAGATACAATCGTCAAAATTCAATTGTTATAACATTGAGTGTTAACATGTGATTTAGTTCCTTAGACCATGAGAGTATTGTAGTCACTTCCTAGTGTACAATGAACTTTGGGGTTGTACCAATGTCATCTGTAACATGGTGATCACAAGATAACTTACAGGTTCACCGAAAAGTTTGACAAGGAATTAGATAGCTCAAGAGTGGGATTTGCTCCTCCAATGATGGAGATATATTCTTAAGGCCCTCTTGGTGTGACTACATCCATAATCGTATGTCCAGAAACAGGTGACTATGTCACGGGGTGTCCAAACAAGATGTCGCCTCATGAACTCCTGGAACTTAAGGAGGAAATCGACAATTCACTTCGCAAGGGTTTCATTCATCCAAGTTCCTCGGCCTAGGGAGCACCTTCTCTCTCTGTCAAGAAGAAGGATGGAACGAATCATTTGGTCCAAGACTACCGACCTATCAATCAAGCAATAATTCAGAACAATTATCCCCTTCCTCGGATCAACGATATGTATGATCAACTTGCTAGTTCCTCGGTATTCTCTAAACTCAACTTCAGGTTGAGTTACCACCAGATCCGGGTGCGTGAAGAGTATATTCAAAAGACCGCATTCGTTACTCGCTATGGTTCATACGAGTACACCGTCATGTCTTTCAGCTTAACCAATGCTCCAGCTACATTCTCTCGTCTGATGAACTATATCTTCATGGAATACCTCGACAAGTTCGTCGTGGTCTATCTGGATGATATCCTGGTGTATTCCAAGAATAAAGAAGAACATGCTAAATACTCCCAACATCCATGATCCTGAAATTTAAAATATTTCCACTATTATCCTTATGCATGAATTTGATTATATAATTCAGGAAGTTAGGAACATCTTTGCTTTTATAAGATAGATTTTGAGCATCCTCCTATAGAAGAAATTCTCCATGATAAAGACACTATATGAAGGTTGGAATCTAAAGAGTATTTTGTGTATGATGAAAATCTTATGCTGAAATTATTAAAACTTTATACCATCATACCTGTAATAAATTTGAATGGATTACTAAGGGGATTGCTGAAGGGTTTAGTAATAAGTGGTGAAAGGACATGCGGTGCCCCCATGCGTGGTTTTGGTAATTGCTGACAATCTCTATGGACTAATGGTTGCCTTGAGTTATATTTGAAGGATTTGTCCATAAGCTTTTCTTGGAGTCCATTTGTTGGTTTCAAGGAGAGTTTGTGACGACCAAGGTGCTATTCAAGGAATTACCTAAAGTTTGGTCATGTGAGAGGTTGATCAAGACTAAGTCAAAGAGTGAATCAAGTTGATCAACACACGAAGTGTAGAAGATGCACCAAGAGGGATCAAGTGATCCCATGGTATGGTAAGCATTGTCAATTACACTTTGTATACTAACACATGGTATTCGTGAGAGTTCTTTGTGGGGTTAGGTTGCGGGGTGTAAGTTCAAGTGGAGCATCACGAAGAGATAAAATGCTTGAAGCTTTCCATCCATTGTGGTGACAATGGACTTGTGAAGATGTTCAGAAGAGTGGCTCACCCATAGTGGAGTATGGGGGAGCAATCAACTAGTCTTCATCAAGCCAACGCAGTCAAGAAAGGTGGTCCAACTTGAGGGAGTCAAGATCATCATCATCTAGCTCAAGTGGACCGTGTGCAAGGCAAAGGTTTGCCCTTGATAGATTTTCTATTTACCGGTCTCATGGTGGTAGTTGGGAGATCGGCTTATAGGATCGATTGCTGTACTATCAAGGGGGGCTCTCAATGAGTAGCTTGATCGTATCATTCATAGAGAGCTCAAACCATTGCATTCTTGCATCATATTTCTTGGTTCTTGTTTGGTTCTCTTTGTGAGTCTTAGAACTTTTGGTCATCTTGATGATAAGCTCAAGTTCATCGAAAACGGAGTTCACATGCATCTTCTATGATGTTTTCGATATTGGAGGTTATGTTGGTTCTTCTTTGTTGGAGGTTTAACTCCTCCATTTTTAGGCATACCTCCCCTGCATCTTCTTACTATAACCAATCGCTGTTTTGTTGCTACTCGTCGTCTTGTTTCCAACAAGCTTGAGTTTGTTCAATTCGGAGCTCATTTGCAGAAGTTATGGCAGTTCTGGCTTTATTGTATCCTTCTATTGTCTTAAGCTACGATATGAAGGCAACCAAGTGCTAAAGCCTCTATGGCATGCGGTAGTACTACTCAAGGGAGCGGTAGTACTGTTGCCTCTAGCCCAGAATGCTGCCACACACGGAAGTAGGTGCAGAAGTAATTTTTTACTTCCGCCCCTACGCGGTAGTACCGCTCCCTGCGAGCGGTAGTACCGTGCCGGCTTTCTACTCGAAGCTAGCCCCAGCGGATGTAGGCGCGGCCATAATTTTTTACATCCGTGGACGCACGGTAGTACCGCTATCTCTAGCGGCAGTACCGCTATCCCCAGCGGCAGTACCACCACCTCACTGTGTATACTGCCGTGTGCTGCACCTGTGTGGCCGTTGAATACTACCCCCGCGGTAGTACCGCAAGGGCAGGCGGTAGTACCACTCCGGCAGTAGTACCGCCCTGTTGCCCCATTGCAGTAGTGTTTATTTTGGCCACTGCCGCCCTAGTGGAAGTACCGCTCCTTGGAGCGGTTGTACCGCTCGGTGCGGGCTGTGAGGATAACGGTTGGATTTTCCCTTCCTATAAAAGGGGGTCTTCTTCCCCAATGAACCTTATCCTTTGAGCTTGTGTTCTTCCCCCATTGTTGACCTGCTTCAAGCTTTCTATCTCTCAATACCTCCATGGATTCTTGGTAGTTTTGGGGGGAAAAGAGAGAGGAGATCTAGATCCACATTTCCACTAATCACTTTCTCCTCTATGTGAGGGGAACCCCTTGGATCTATATCTTGGAGTTCTTGGTGTTCTCCTTCTTGTTCTTCCTCTCATTTCCCTCCCTAGCATTAGTTGCTTTGGTGGGATTTGAGAGAGAAGGACTTGGGCACTCCGTGTGCCCTTGCCATTGCATTTGGTGTATCAGTTTGAGTTCTCCACGGTGACATGTGGAAGTTACAAGTTGAGAAGCTTATTACTCTTGGGTGCTTGGTACCCTTGAGCTTGTTCATGTTGGGTGCCTTGGTGCCCTAGACGGTTTGTGGTGTTCATAGCTCAATCATTATGGTGTAAAGCTCCAGGCAAGCGTCGGGGTCTCCAATTAGGTTGTGGAGATCGCCCCGATCAATTTGACGGATTTCAGTGACCGCTCCCAAGGGTTGCCAAAGTGTACGGGTTTGGTGACCGCCCCCAAGGGTTGCCATTTGTATGGGTTCGGTGACCGCCCTCAAGGGTCCCTTAGTGGAATCACGGCATCTTGCATTGTGCAAGGTGATACGTCTCCAACATATCTATAATTTTTGATTGTTCCATGCTATTATATTACCCGTTTTGGATGTTTATGGGCTTTACTTTACACATTTATATCATTTTTGGGACTAACCTACTAACCGGAGGCCCAACCCGTATTGCTGTTTTTTTGCCTATTTCAGTATTTCGAAGAAAAGGAATATCAAACGGAGTCCAAACGCAATGAAACCTTCGGGAGCGTGATTTTTGGAACGAACGTGATCCAGAGGACTTGGAGTGCAAGTCAAGAAGTAGCCGAGGCGGCCACGAGGTTGGAGGGCGCGCCCCCCTATCTCGTGGGCCCCTCAGGCGGCCACCAACCTACTTCTTCCTCCTATATATACCCACGTACCCCGAGAACATCAGGACAAGCCACGAAAACCTAATTCCACCACCGCAACCTTCTGTATCCGCGAGATCCCATCTTGGAGTCTTCGCTGGCACTCCACCGGAGGGGGAATCGACCATGGAGGGCTTCTACATCAACACCATAGCCCCTCCGATGAGTTGTGAGTAGTTTACCACAGACCTTCGGGTCCATACTTATTAGCTAGATGTCTTCTTCTCTCTTTTTGGATCTCAATACCATGTTCTCCTCGATCTTCTTGGAGATCTATTTGATGTAACTCTTTTTGCGGTGTGTTTGTCGAGATCCGATGAATTGTGAGTTTATGATCAAGTTTATCTATGAGAAATATTTGAATCTCCTCTGAATTATTTTATGTGTGATTAAGTTATCTTTGCAAGTCTCTTCGAATTATCAGTTTGGTTTGGCCTACTAGATTGATCTTTCTTGCAATGGGAGAAGTGCTTAGCTTTGGGTTCAATCTTGCGGTGTCCTTTTCCAATGACAGCAGGGGCAGCAAGGCACGTGTTGTATTGTTGCCATCAAGGATAAAAAGATGGGGTTTATATCATATTGCATGAGTTTATCCCTCTACATCATGTCATCTTTCTTAATGCGTTATTCCGTTCTTTATGAACTCAATACTCTAGATGCATGCTGGATAGCGGTCGATGTGTGGAGTAATAGTAGTAGATGCAAGCAGGAGTCGGTCTACTTGTCATGGACATGATGCCTATATACATGATCATGCCTAGATAATCTCATAATTATTTGCTTTTCTATCAATTGCTCGACAGTAATTTGTTCACTCACTGTAATATTATGCTATCTTGAGAGAAGCCACTAGTGAAACCTATGGCCCCCGGGTCTATCTTTTAACATATAAGCTTTCAATCTACTTTTATTTGCATCTTTACTTTTCTAATCTATATTATAAAATACCAAAAATATATTTATCTTATCATACTATCTCTATCAGATCTCACTTTCGCAAGTGGCCGTGAAGGGATTGACAACCCTTTATTGCGTTGGTTCGAGTTTTTTGTTTGTTTGTGTAGGTGCGTGGGACTTTTGAGGAGCCTCCTACTGGATTGATACCTTGGTTCTCAAAAACTGAGGGAAATACTTACGCTACTATTGTTGCATCACCCTTTCCTCTTCAAGGAAAACCAACGCAAGCTCAAGACATAGCAAGAAGGATTTCTGGCGCCGTTGCCGGGGAGGTCTTCGCTCATGTCAAGACATACCAAGCACCCATCACAAACTCATCTCCCTCGCATTTACATTATTTTCTATTTGCCTCTCGTTTTCCTCTCCTCCACTTCACCCTTGCCGTTTTATTCGCCCTCTCTTTCCCAATCTTCTCCTCTCTCTTTCGTTTGCCTTTTTGTTTGCCTGTGTGTTGGATTACTTGTCGCCATGGCGCAAGATAATACCAAATTGTGTGATTTCTCCAATACCAATAATAATGATTTCCTTAGTACTCCAATTGCTCGTCTTAATGATGTTGAGTCTTGTGAAATCAATACTGCTTTGCTGAATCTTGTTATGAGAGATCAATTCGCCGGCCTTCCTAGTGAAGATGCTGCTACCCATCTAAACAACTTTGTTGATTTGTGTGAGATGCAAAAGAAGAAAGATACGGATAATGATATTGTTAAATTGAAGTTATTTCCGTTTTCACTTAGAGATCGTGCTAAAGTTTGGTTTTCGTCTTTGCCTAAAAATAGTATCGATTCTTGGAACAAGTGCAAAGATGCTTTCATCTCTAAATATTTTCCTCCTGCTAAGATCATCACTCTTAGGAACGATATTATGAATTTTAAACAACTTGATCATGAGCATGTTGCCCAATCTTGGGAAATAATGAAATTGATGATTCGCAATTGCCCTACTCATGGTTTGAATTTATGGATGATCATACAAATTATTTATGCCGGCTTGAATTGTGCTCCTAGAAATCTTTTAGATTCGGCCGCGGGAGGCACGTTTATGGAAATCACTTTAGGAGATGCTACAAAACTTCTTGATAATATTATGCTTAATTATTCTCAATGGCACACCAAAAGATCTACTAGTAAAAAGTGCATGCTATAGAAGAAATTAATGTTTTGAGTGGGAAGATGGATGAACTTATGAAATTGTTTGCTACTAAGAGTGCTCCTATTGATCCCAATGATATGCCTTTGTCTACTTTGATTGAGAATAACAATGAGTCTATGGATGTGAATTATGTTGGTAGGAATAGTTTTGGAAACAACGCTTATAGAGAAAACTTTAATCCTAGACCGTTCCCTAGTAATTTCACTAATAATTATGGAAATTCCTACAATAATTCTTATGGAAATTTTAATAAGATGCCCTCTGATTTTGAGGATAGTGTGAAAGAATTTATGATCTCTCAAAAGAATTTTAATGCCTTGCTTGAAGAAAGATTGCTCAAAGTTGATGATTTGGCTAGGAACATTGATAGACTTTCGGTTGATGTTGATTCTCTGAAACTTAGATCTACTCCTCCTAAGCATGATATCAATGAGTCTCTCAAAGCTATGAGAATTTCCATTGATGAGTGCAAAGAAAGAACCGCTAGATTGCGTGCTAAGAAAGATTGCTTTATAAAGGCGTGTTCTTCTAGTTTCCATGAAAATAATGATGAAGATCTTAAAGTTATTGATGTGTCCCCTATTAGATCTTTGTTTTGCAATATGAATCTTAATAATGATGGGACTGGAGATGAGTCAACTTTAGTTAAAAGGCGTCCTAATGATTCGGAGTTTTTAGATCTTGATGCTAAATTTGGTAAAAGTGGGATTGGAGAGGTCAAGACTTTAAATAGCATTAAACCCACTATCTTGGATTTCAAGGAATTTAATTATGATAATTGTTCTTTAGAAGGTTGTATTTCCTTGTTGCAATCCGTTGTGAATTCTCCTCATGCTTATAATCAAAATAAAGCTTTTACCAAACATATTGTTGATGCCTTGATGCAATCTGTTGATGAAAAACTTAATTTGGAAGTTTCTATACCTAGTAAACTTTATGATAAGTGGGAACCTACTATAAAGATTAAAATTAAAGATCATGATTGTTATGCTTTATGTGATTTGGGTGCTAGTGTTTCCACGATTCCGAAAACTTTATGTGATATTCTAGGTTTCCATGATCTTGATGATTGCTCTTTAAATTTGCACCTTGCGGATTCCACCGTTAAAAAGCCAATGGGAAAGATCAATGATGTTCTCATTGTTGCAAATAGAAATTTGGTTCCCATAGATTTTATCATTCTTGATATAGATTGCAATCTTTCTTGCCCTATTATTCTTGGTAGACCTTTCCTTAGAACGATTGGCGCGATTATTGATATGAAGGAATGGAATATTAGATTCCAATTTCCATTAAGGAAAGGCATGGAGAACTTTCCAAGAAACAAAGTTAAATTACCTATGAATCTATCATGTGAGCTACTTATGAATTGAGTGCCAAAGATGGCTACTTAGATCTATCTTCGCTTTTATGCCTAGCTAGGGGCGTTAAACGATAGCGCTAGTTGGGAGGCAACCCAATTTTATTTTTATTTTTTGTTTTTGTTTCTGTTTAGTAATAAATTTTGCATCTACCTTTTGTTTAGATGTGTTTTTATGTTTTAATTAGTGTTTGTGCCAAGTAGAACCTATAAGGATAATCTATGGTGATAGTTAATTTGGTTCTGCTGAAAAACAGAAACTTTACGCGCACGAAATTAGTTTTGTTAATTCACAGAAATGCGATTTTGCATTGATTCTTTTTTATGTAGATCAATAGACAAATTTACCAGGACTTCCTATTTTGGTAGGAGTTTTAGAGTTCCAGAAGTATTCGAGGGTTACAGATTTCTACAGACTGTCCTATTTTTGACAGATTCTGTTTTTCGTGTGTTGTTTGCTTATTTTCATGCATCTATGGCTAGTATTAAGTGGTATGAACCATAGAAAACTTGAAATACAGTAGGTTTAACACCAATATAAATAAATAATGAGTTCATTACAGTACCTTATGTGGTGGTTTTGCTTTCTTTCACTAACGGAGCTTATGAGATTTCCTGTTTAGTTTTGTGTTGTGAAGTTTTCAAGTTTTGGGTAAAGATTTGATGGACTATGGAATAAGGAGTGGCAAAGCCTAAGCTTGGGGATGCCCATGGCACCCCAAGATATTTAAGAATAGCCAAAAGCCTAAGCTTGGGGATGCCCCCGGAAGGCATCCCCTCATTCGTCTTCGTTCATTGGTAACTTTACTTGGAGCTATATTTTTATTCGCCACATGAATGTGTTTTGCTTGGAGCGTCTTTTATGATATTAGTTTTTGCTTTTAGTTTACCACAATCATCCTTGCTGTACACAACTTTTGGGAGAAGCCCACTTGATTAGAATTTATTAGAATACGCTATGTGCTGCACTTATATCTTTTGAGCTTGATAGTTTTTGCTCTAGTACTTCACTTATATCTTTTAGAGCACGACAGTGGCTTAATTTTGTAGAAATTGCTAGTCTCTAATGCTTCACTTATATTATTTTGAGAGTCTCTTAGAACAGCATGGTATTTGCTATGGTTATAAAATTGCTCCTAGAATGGTAGGCATCCAAGTTGGGTATAATAAAAACTGTCATAGAAAGTGAATTGGATGCTATGATCAATTTGATACTTGATAATTGTTTTGAGATATTAGAGGTGGTAATATTAGAGTCATCCTAGTTGGGTGATTATGAATTCAAAGAATACTTGTGTTGAAGTTTGTGATTCCCATAGCATGCACGCATGGTGAACCGCTTTGTGATGAAGTTGGAGCACAATTTTATTTATTGATTGTCTTCCTTATGAGTGGCGGTCGGGGACGAGCGATGGTCTTATCCTACCAATATATCGCCCTAGGAGCATGCGCGTAGTGCTTTGTTTTCAATGATTTGTAGATTTTTGCAATAAGTACATGAGTCCTTTTTGACTAATGTTGAGTCCATGGATTATACGCATTCTCACCCTTCCACCATTGCTAGCCTCTTTTGTGCCGTGCAACTTTCGCCCGTACCATACACCCACCATATACCTTCCTCAAAACAGCCACCATACCTACCTATTATGGCATTTCTACCATTCCGAGATATATTGCCATGCAACTTTCCACCGTTCCGTTTATATGACATGCATCATCATTGTCATATTGCTCTTTGCATGATCATGTAGTTGACATCGTATTTGTGGCATGGCCACCTTCATAATTTTTATACATGTCACTCTTGATTCATTGCATATCCCGGTACACCGCCGGAGGCATTCATATAGAGTCATATCTTGTTCTAAGTATTGAGTTGTAATCTTGAGTTGTAAGTAAATAAATGTGTGATGATCTTCATTATTAGAGCATTGTCCCAGTGAGGTAAGGATGATGGAGACTATGATTCCCCCACAAGTCGGGATGAGGCTTCGGACTTTAAAAAGAAAAAAAGAAAGGCCCAAAGAACAAAAAAGAAAAGAAAAAAAATAAAAATGAGAGAAAAAGAGAGAAGGGACAATGCTACTATCCTTTTTACCACACTTGTGCTTCAAAGTAGCACCATGATCTTCATGATAGAGAGTCTCCTATGTTGTCACTTTCATATACTAGTGGGAATTTTTCATTATAGAACTTGGCTTGTATATTCCAATGATGGGCTTCCTCAAAATGCCCTAGGTCTTTGTGAGCAAGAAACTTGGATGCACACCCACTTAGTTTCCTTTGTTGAGCTTTCATACATTTATAGCTCTAGTGTATCTGTTGCATGGCAATCCCTACTCACTCACATTGATATCTATTAATGGGCATCTCCATAGCCCGTTGATATGCCTAGTTGATGTGAGACTATTTTCTTCCTTTTTGTCTTCTCCACAACCACCATTCCATTCCACATATAGTGCTATGTCCATGGCTCACGCTCATGTATTGCGTGAAAGTTGAAAAAGTTTGAGATTGCTAAAGTATGAAACAATTGCTTGGCTTGTCATCGGGGTTGTGCATGATGAAATACTTTGTGTGATGAAGATAGAGCAACATCCAAACTATATGATTTTGTAGGGATAAGTTTCTTTAGCCATGTTATTTTGAGAAGACATGATTGCTTTGATTAGTATGCTTGAAGTATTACTATTTCTTATGTCAATATGAACTTCTATTTTGAATCATTTGGATCTTAGCATTCATGCCATAATAAAGAAAATTACATTGAGAATTATGCTAGGTAACATTCCACATCAAAAATTCTGTTTTTATCATTTACCTACTCGAGGACGAGCAGGAATTAAGCTTGGGGATGCTTGATACGTCTCCAACGTATCTATAATTTTTGATTGTTCCATGCTATTATATTACCCGTTTTGGATGTTTATGGGCTTTACTTTACACATTTATATCATTTTTGGGACTAACCTACTAACCGGAGGCCCATCCCGTATTGCTGTTTTTTGCCTATTTCAGTATTGCAAAGAAAAGAAATATCAAACGGAGTCCAAACGGAATGAAACCTTCGGGAGCATGATTTTTGGAACGAACGTGATCCAGAGGACTTGGAGTACAAGTCAAGAAGCAGCCGAGGCGGCCACGAGGGTGGAGGGCGCGCCCACCCCTACAGGGCGCGCCCCTATCTCGTGGGCCCCTCGGGCAACCACCGACCTACTTCTTCCTCCTATATATACCCACGTACCTCGAGAACATCAGAACAAGCCACGAAAACCTAATTCCACCGCCGCAACCTTCTGTATCCGCGAGATCCCATCTTGGAGCCTTTGCTGGCACTCTGCCGGAGGGGGAATCGACCATGGAGGGCTTCTACATCAACACCATAGCCCCTCCGATGAGTTGTGAGTAGTTTACCACAGACCTTCGGGTCCATACTTATTAGCTAGATGTCTTCTTCTCTCTTTTTGGATCTCAATACCATGTTCTCCTCAATCTTCTTGGAGATCTATTTGATGTAACTCTTTTTGCGGTGTGTTTGTCGAGATCCGATGAATTGTGGGTTTACGATCAAGTTTATCTATGAGAAATATTTGAATCTCCTCTGAATTATTTTATGTGTGATTAAGTTATCTTTGCAAGTCTCTTCGAATTATCAGTTTGGTTTGGCCTACTAGATTGATCTTTCTTGCAATGGGAGAAGTGCTTAGCTTTGGGTTCAATCTTGCGGTGTCCTTTCCCAGTGACAGCAGGGGCAGCAAGGCACGTATTGTATTGTTGCCATCGGGCTCCGGTATATCGTGGATTGCCGGAGATTCCTCCATCGGAATTCGATGAAATTTTCCAGGGTTGTTATAGACTCAACTCCGCACAATTCCACCGAAGCGATCGTTAAACGACACTTGAGGAGGTGGTGGCGGCAGACACAAGTCCACTGTCCAAAAAAACAGTACAGTCGCCTGAGGGCAATGTTGACGTTGAGCCCCCGGGCTCCCTGGATGATTCCTCCATGATCTTGATAGAGATCGGAGTTGATGTTGATGAAGGCCCTCATCCGAACATGACGATCGGAGGTAGGGCGCAGTCCTTGGTCGAACCAAGGTGACCAGTCGAGCTGGTGACGAAGACGCCTAAGTCGTAGTTGATCTGCAGGCGAGCCATCGATCTTTTGCTCAACACACAGCGGAACTCACAACGAAAGCACCAATGTCAGTGTCAAAACTGATGGATCTCGGGTAGGGGGTCCCGAACTGTGCATCTAGGCGGATGGTAACAGGAGATAAGGGACACGATGTTTTTACCCAGGTTCGGGCCCTCTCAATGGAGTTAAAGCCCTACTCCTGCTTGATTAATATTGATGATATGGGTAGTACAAGAGTAGATCTACCACGAGATCAGAGAGGCTAAACCATAGAAGCTAGCCTATGGTATGATTGTTGTATATGTCTATCGACTAGCCTGGCCTCGGTTTATATAATGCACCAGAGGCCTAGGATAACAAGAGTCCTAGCCGAATACGCCGGTGGGGGAGGAGTCCTTGTCTTGATCGCCAAGTCTTGCGGACTCTTCTTTGTATGCGGCAGCTGTCCGGACTGGCCCCTGAGTATATGGCCATGGGGGTCCTCGGCCCAATCTAACAGATCGGGAGATGACGTGGTGAGTACCCCCTAGTCCAGGACATCGTCACAGAGAGTTTCCCCAACCCATCCCGGGGGGAGCGAGTATGCCTTGTCTCTTACTTGCTGAGGAGCCTTTGATTTCCAATCCATCCGTTCCTCCATGGACTCCTGGAGTATTACGGCCTCCAGCTGCATAACTTCACTCCTGCCTCCATACTGCACATCGCAGGTTATGTCGCCCTTCGTGCGAAGCTCATTTCGAGCTATGGAAGAGGTTGTTCTGCCTCATCTCTCACAATAAGGAGGGATCAATATACCAAGTGGGCGGAGCCGAAATATGGCGCATCGCCGGGACCGGATACCTGTCTGGCACCCCGAAGAAGACATCCGAAAACTGGCCTTCGGAGTGGTTTTATATAGAGGACACCCCCCTTCCGAAACCTATCAGGATGGGTCTTCCTGAGTTTACCAATGCCCCATTGAAGAAACGCCACAGCTGGCGTCCCCGGAGCCCCCAGGAGGAAGATAGCAGAGAGGTCCTTTATCTGATGGGCAGGATAAAAATGCTGGCCAAATCTGGATTGACAATAATCGAGGTTATGTCTATATGCATAATGCAGGGTGTGCAGCCACTCCAGTATCGGGGGCGTCCCATGTGGCACTTCAATGGAGAGGACGATCCACCCGCTGCGGTCGGAAAGGTCTGGACTCCGCCACCGCCCTGGCAAAAATATTGTCCGATTTGTATAAAGGAGAAGAAGAGGAGTTCATCCGCATTAAGCAACGGGATGGATTTTCCATATACAGCCCCCCTAGCTGGGTGAGCTGCCATCTTTTACTCAACTCTATTCATTCCCACAGTCTTTCATCACAAATATTTACCTTGCTAGTTCATAGCAGGAACTGCGAAAAGCTGTGAGGGAGGTCCACAGCCAGCCTCCACAGCCAGAGGACCACAACCGGGCCCTCAACCCAGGACTTGAAGAAGATTCGGACATATTTGTGGAGCTCATCGACAGGATGTTTTACCAGGCAAGCTGTGATAGTGCCTTGTTGGCCATCATTGCCGGCTATCCTGGCCTACTCCCTGCATCATATGTAAGTAAAACCGGAGTCCTAACTTCCAAGAAGGATCCCTTCTTTACGCCTTACCCACCGCACACGTATTGTGCTTTATAGGGAAGGCCGTCGGGGCGCCGTGCCGAACCCGCAGCGACTCACCAACAAGGGGCGCCCAAGCCGGGTAGGCTTAAAAGGAAGGCGATCAGGACCGAGACACCATCATAGAGGTATGATTTAAAACCTGCTCTATGATTATCATCTTTGAAATATAACAATGTCCATTGTGCCCTGGCAGAAAGAGTACTCGCCGGACTGTGTCCGGATATCCTGACGGCCACGCCTCCACCAGCCGGACTCCAGAACCGGCCTCAAGGGTGGAGGCTGACATGGGGACAACACTGGACAGTCCTCCTATAGAGGATGCGGATAGAATATCCACTATGAATTCCGAAGTGGAGAGCGCTATGAATCACCGCATCGACGGGCCGTACTCCGGGACCCTAACTTCTCTGAAGAGGCGTTCAGTGCCTTCAACTCGGGAAATACGTACATCCGAGCTGCTCAAGATGGGCTTGCTAGAGCCATAGTCCAGTATTTAAAGGATATACGGGTAAGAGAAATCTGATAATTATGTATATCAGTATCCCCTGAGACTTGAAACAGTTGGCACAACTGATTTCAGGATCATTGTATGAATATGTTCTTACAGAGAAGAACACCCATTTGTCTCAAGAGCTAGAGGAGTGCAAAGCCCAGCTAAGGGTTGCAGTTGCCGAAATGGAGGAATTCAAGAAGGCCGCATCTGGTAATACTTGTCTTGATCAAAAAGAATGTAATTACGTGTACCATTTAGTATTCGGCATGCTTGCAAATCTAACAATAGATTCTGCAGACAATCCCGGAGTGAATCCAGAGATCGTACAAGAGGATGAGCAATGAGCTCAACGACAGCTAGAGGCTGGCGAGCGCGTGCTTACACGGGTTAGGCGAGAGAAAAACGATCTCCAGGATGCCAATACCCTGCTGGTCGTTGAATTGTAAGATGTTCCGGCCCAGCTTGCTGACTCCGTGAAGGAGAATAAGAGGCTTTGACGCGGCATTTTTAGTATGTGCTCAAACGAACCTTTATACAGTTCGGCGAAGAAACAGGCTAACAGAGTTATGTCTGTAGGTATACTGACAGGTCGTCCCGAAGAGGAGATGCCCGGATCCGTAGGTGATATTCTGCAAGAGCTTTCACAACTGCACGAACAAGTTCGGCAGGTGATGCAGGGTATTGCCCAGGCCTTGTGGCCGTCTGTAGGACCTTGAAGTATGTCTAGAGGGGGGGTGATTAGACTACTTGACCAATTAAAAACTTAACCTTTTCCCAATTTTAGAGTTTGACAAATTTTAGCTATTTTAGGACAAGTCAAGCAATCATCACACTATTCAAGCAAGCATGCAAAGAGTATATAGGCAGCGGAAATTAAAGCATGCAACTTGCAAGAGAGTAAAGGGAAGGGTTTGGAGGATTCAAATGCAATTGGAGACACAGATGTTTTTGGCGTGGTTCCGATAGGTGGTGCTATCGTACATCCACGTTGATGGAGACTTCAACCCACGAAGGGTAACGGTTGCGCGAGTCCACGGAGGGCTCCACCCACGAAGGGTCCACGAAGAAGCAACCTTGTCTATCCCACCATGGCCGTCACCCATGAAGGACTTGCCTCACTAGCGGTAGATCTTCATGAAGTAGGCGATCTCCTTGCCCTTACAAACTCCTTGGTTCAACTCCACAATCTTGTCGGAGGCTCCCAAGTGACACCTAGCCAATCAAGCAGACACCACTCTCCAAGAAGTAACAAATGGTGCGTTGATGATGAACTCCTTGCTGTTGTGATTCAAATGATAGTCTCCCCAACACTCAACTCTCTCTCATAGGATTTGGATTTGGGGGACAGAGGGTTTGAGTGGAAAGCAACTTGCGGAAGGCTAGAGATCAAGATTCATATGGTAGGAATGGAATATCTTGGCTTCAACACATGAGTAGGTGGTTCTCTCTCAGAAATGGTAAGTTGGAAGTGTAGGTTCATTTTGATGGCTCTCTCCACGAATGAAGAGG
Source organism: Triticum aestivum (assembly GCF_018294505.1). Lineage (NCBI taxonomy): Eukaryota > Viridiplantae > Streptophyta > Magnoliopsida > Poales > Poaceae > Triticum > Triticum aestivum. The sequence goes on from NC_057795.1 coordinate 202,556,330, forward strand.
AGGTGGAGGGGTATATATAGCCTCCACACAAAATCTAACCATTACACACAATTTACCAAACTCGGTGGGACCGATTCAACAGACTCGGTCAGACCGATTTAGTAAACCTAGTGACCGTTGGTGATTTTCGGTGGGACTGACATGCAACTCGGTGAGACCGAGTCGGTTAGGGTTAGGGCATAACGTAATCTCGGTAAGACCGATTACACAAACTCGGTGAGACCGATTTTGGTAATAAGCTAACCAGGGAGTTGGTCAGGTAACCTCGGTGGGACCGGTTTGTTATTTTCGGTGAGACCGAAATGTTACAAAAGGGAAACAGAGAGTTTACATTGCAATCTCGGTGGGACCGATCGCTCACTTCGGTTAGACCGAAACGTTACAAAGGGAAACAGAGAGATTACAATCCCATCTCGGTGAGACCGAGATCCCTATCGGTAGGACCGATTTTCTTAGGGTTTGTGGCAGTGGCTATGACATTTGAAATCGGTGGCGCCGGATTGGAAGAATCGGTGTGACCGACTTTGGCTTTGGGTTTAGGTCATTTGTGGATGTGAGAAAGTAGCTGAGGGTTTTGGAGCATATCACTAAGCACATGAAGCAAGAGGCTCATTAAGCAACACATCATCCCTCCTTGATAGTATTGGCTTTTCCTATAGACTCAATGTGATCTTGGATCACTAAAATATAAAATGAACAGTCTTGAGCTTTTGAGCTTGAGCCAATCCTTTGTCCTTACTATTTTGAGGGATCCACTTTCATCATCCATGCCATGCCATTCATTGAGCTTTCGTGAAATAATAGTCTTGGAATAGCATTAGCTCAATGAGCTATATGTTGTTATGAATTACCAAAACCACCTAGGGATAGTTGCACTTTCAATCTCATCAAAGCTTCGACAAATGATAGTAAGAAAAAAACATCGTCGCTTTGAGAAGTATGTGATAAGCAAGAGCTCCCCCTAAATTTGTGCATAGTTTAAAATTTGCTTTGGACTGCAAATGCACAAGCAATTAGGCTCATGGGTTACTCTTCCATGTCACATACATCTTGGTGGAGCGCTCAAAATGATAAGTATTGAATACATGCACTCATCACCAAGCAAAGTGAGTGATCACATAAGATAGATAAGATAATATCATCAAACATGCATAAGTGTAGCTTATGATCAAACACATGATCATCACTGTCTCACAAGAATAGCATAGTATCTCAAGCAATCAAAAGCGAACAAGTTTGAACCAACAAAGCAAGAGAGAACAAAAAGAAAGCCTCTCTCTCTCGAAGCCTATGATCTATACATTTTTCTCCCCCTCTGGAAACAAGTTACCAAAAAGTTCATAGAAAATGCATAGTGCTAGATCGACTCTCTGGCTTGATCTTTAGTTGGTGGTGTAGAGATGGATCCTTGGACGAAGGCTTCAGTTGATGTAGAGGGTGCTGGAGTTGATGCTGAAGCTGGTTGCACTGGAGCTGTAGGAGCTGTAGCTGGTGCAGATGATGTTGCTCTGGTGTCTGGCACTGGCACAACAGCTGACCTCTGAGCTCTAGGCACCCTGGCAAAGACATTAGTGGTAGTCTTGCCCTTCCTCTCTTGCATGTCATCCTACAGTTTCTCCACAACTGTCTGAATCTCAGTTACCTTGACATCAAGATCATGAAATTTGAGTTCCATGATTCTTTCAAGGCTCTCCTGATTTTGAGTGAGGGTGGCCAATCCCTTCTCAATCCTTAGAGATGATGCTATCAAGTAACCAAGCTGCTCCTACTTGTTCTTCAAGAAATACTCAGATGCCTCCTCTTGAGTTGGCATCTTGGCAGCCTTCTCCTTCCTTGCCTTCTCCTTCTTCTCTTGAGCTTGAACCGATGATGGATCATCCTCATTCATGACAACCTCATTGTCCTCAAAGTCTGGATAGAGTGCAAAATGTTCCCTATCCAATAGATATTTGCCAGTTCCCATCTTTGAGTTAATCAACTCCTAGATCTGAGGGGCATATCCACAACTCCTCTTCTGATCTGCTGCAGTCCTCTTAATGGTTTCAACTATAAGGCTCATGACTTTGAATTTTTGAGGCACATCAAATAAATGCAACATATTGATTGCATGCCCTCTGATCATGTTGTGGTCACCAGACTTAGGCAATAGATTGTGCCTTAGGATCCAATTGATTGTAGGCAGCCCTGACAAAAGAAACTGGACTGATCCAAAAGAGAAAGTCTCTAGGGCTTTGTCTGGGATCTCCTTGTACATGTGTGCCATGGTATTGTGTCCCATTTTCTTCTTGGCATATACATCCAGATCATCTTCATTTTCCTTTGGGGCATTTATCAATTTTGCCCACTCCTCAACTATTGACTGGTACCTTGTACCTTCAGACATCCAAACTATTCTCCCATCTGGATAGAAGTGTGCTGTGGAGTAGAATTGCATGATAAGTTCATCATTCCAGTTCGTGAGCTTTTGCCCAACAAAGTCTGCAAATCCACAAGCAACAAAGCTGTCTTGCACTCTAGGATAGTGCTCTTTATTTTCCTTCATGTAAGTCTAGTCGACCCACCTCATATCACAAACTATGGGCTTCTTATCCAACAAAATTGTCTCATAGAAGTCCTACTGTTCCTTTGTATGGAACCTGTAATCAACAGTAGTTCTTCTCCTTGTGGCATATGGATCTGCCATCCTCCATAGCCTCAACCCTGAGTCTTTTTTGATGTTCATGTCCTCAGCCACATGATGGGCATCATTGTGGTCTGGTATCTTAGGCTTGATCTTCCTCAGAACTTGTCCTTCTTCATCTTCCTCCTCAGCAACCTCAGGCACTAGGGCCTTGTTCTTCTCAATAGCGGGAATACTCCTGGTATTCCTCTTTGGTGCAGACTTGGCCTTGGGGGCAGCTTTGGGTGCTTCCTTGGGTTTAGATGTTGCAGCCCCTGATCTAATAGCATCTCCCATAAGCTTTGGTGCCTTTGGTGCTGGTGCAGCAAGCTCTTCTTCTTCTTCCATCATGGAAGGTTGACCAACAACTCTGGCCATGGTCTTCTTGACCCTTTCCTTCCTCTTCTTGCCTTCAGCAGCTGGCTCTTTGGGATCAGGCTTTTCAGGCAGTTGAGTTGATGCTCTGGCTTTGGACATTGGTTGTCTTCCTGCAGGCCTTTTGATCTTCATGCCTGGCTTTGTATCCTTTGCTGAGCCATACTCCTTTTTGAGCACTACCTTCTTGGAGGTAGCCTCATCCTCTTCAGCTCTATAATCCTCATCTTCAGAGTCTGAAGTTCTCTTCTTCCTTTGCCTTGTAGCAGCCTTAGGCAGGTTGCTAGGAGTGCTTCTGCTACCTTCATCTGAAGTGCTGGAGGGACTAGTGCCCTCACTCATGTGAATCTGCTCTGCTGACCTGTTCTGGCTGTCACTCTGGTCTGACATGCTATAAACACTGATTGCTGACCCTGTGAAGAGTTGTAGATGAGATAGAGTGGATGAGCATCACAAAATGCATAGATTTTTGCAAAGGAAAAATTCAGTTTTAGTTTTCCACAGAAAGCATTTCGGATCAACCGATTTTCAAGCTTGGTGATACCGAAGCAGTTTTTGGAACCTAAACTGATGAACTCGGTTGGACCGAGTCATAGTTTGGTGGCACCGAGACTGCTAGGGTTTCACAAAGTCCTAAAATCGGTCGCACCGATTAGTAAATCTCGGTCAGACCGAGAGTTACTAGTGCAATGGCATAAGCCAAATCGGTGGGGCCGAGTTTTTCAACTCGGTAGGTCCGAGATGGTTTCGGCGGAAACCTAACCCTAAATTTTCAAATCCCATCTAATCTACGGATTGCATTGACTGGATAGGAGTGTTTTAATCGTGGCAAGAATCAATAAGAACACAATGTGCTAGGAATCGGACGAGGATAGCACAGTGATCGAGTCCATACCCTAGTGCGGCGATGAACTTGCTATGGCGGCAATGGCGGGGTTGAATTCCGTTGACGGCGGCGGAGACCAGCGACAGGAGGCGGCTGGCAACGAGGAGATGATCCAGAGACCTTGGAGGCAGAGCGAGCTATTGCGCGGGCGAAGAGGTTCGGAGGAATTTCCAAATTGTTGCCCGTGACTATATATAGCCCGACCCTGTCGGTGTGACCGAGTGGAACAACTCGGTGGCACTGAGATGAATAACTGTGTTTAGTTACAGCAACTCGGTGTGACCGAAAAGTTCAAATCGGTTGCACCGAGATTGAAAACCTAGATCGACTTAGTGATCTCGGTGGGACTGAAATGAAGGATTCGGTCAGACCGAGAATCACAAAGAAGTTTTGGAAGTTTAAGTCTATGACGAATCGGGGACTCCGAGTGCTCCTCACACAGAGTGGTTCGAATCTGACTTGATCAAATTTTGTGATGTAGCATGAATAGAGTTTGAGATGAGAAAAGCATAGATAGCTAGAGAAAGTTCTTAGGCATTCTTGTCCATCCACTTGGCCAAAAGAAGAAAGAACCAAACAATCAAAACAACAAGTGGATGTCCTTGAATGAGTAAAATATGCACCAACATGCTCACACAATAAGATAGCAAATGAAATATGTGGCAAAGCATGCACAACCAATTCTAGCATCTATCAAACAATTGGCGATGACTAGGTCATCTATATATGAGTATATTGACTTAGGAGTCAAATGATAAACATTTGATCATAGGTCATACTCATCGTTTAAGCTCAAGTGGGGTTACCACTTTTACATAATGCATTGATGTGTTCACACCATTAGAGTTGCTTTGACTCAATTCTTAGAGTTAAGCTCCCCCTAGATGTGAGATCCCCTTTTAGAGGGATGAACTAACCTTGGGTTTTGTCGATGATGACTTCATATAGGTGTTGAAGATGTGGATGATCAATGTTGATGTAGATCATTTGGAGCAATCCTTTGGAGTGAGTTGCACTTTCTACTTGCCTACATGGGTTAGTCCCACAAGGAACAAACAAGAATATCCAAAGACATAGAGTGATGCACACACAAGATGATGTCTATGAAAACAGTAGGTTACCTTGTCCCTTGCCTTACCAACATGAGGGTTTGTGACTCCTTGAACTAGTGCAAGATGTGGAAGTTGATTGCACTTGTCATTTCCATAATGATATGAGTGAAGAATGTTGGCGGGGTCACCCTCAAGAACTCTCTAGTTCTTCTTCTTCCGGATCCACATCATCCTGATGGGAATCCTTGGAGTTGTAGTTGTACTTGATGAAGTAGAACTTGACGTATTCTTGGGAACCCACTTGAACGAGGCCTTAGGTGCTTCTTCAAATGCATCAATCTCTTCTTGAAGCTTGTCCTTGCCTTTGTTCTTGTGGTCTTGTGGAGGAAGATCATCTTGAGCTTGTGTTCCCTTGAAGAAAGTAGGATCATACTTCTTTGGTTGAGGAACAAACTTCGTCTTGGGATATTGATCTTCTTCCCACTCAACTCCATTGGCATTGAACTTTCGTTCAAAACCAACACCTTGATTCTTCCGGTGTCTTCCTTGCTTGCGTACAATTTCCTCGAATTGCTTACTCCCAGCAAGGCTCTTGTAAACAACTTTTCCTATAATTCTCTTCAATAAGCTACTTTCTTGCTCAAGTGTAACTTGGCTAAGAGAATAATTAGTGGAATCAAGAGAACTACTAGAAGCAACAATATTGGACATGACATTGTTATTGTTACTACTAGAGGAAGTATCTTTCTTGTACTTGTTACTAGGCATGTAAGTAGATAGGAGTAAACGTTTGGCAATGTAAGAAGAACTTTTCTTACGGAGATCATCATTGATTTCTTTTAAGAACTCATGCTCTTGCTCAAGATTGAGCTTTTCAAAGCATAACTTCTCATGAGCCCTTAAAAGTTCTCGATGATCTTCGAAGATAGTTTCATGAGCCAACATAAGAGTGTTTAGTTCTTTAGTTAGCAGCTCAATTTTCTCCTTAGCATTGTCATTCGTTTGATTAGCATGATTAATTGATGTTTCATCATAGTATTCATCACTAGAGTTGTCAACAAGTAAATCATCATCCACAAGCAAGTCATCTTCATCACTATTGAAATCAACATACTCAGGATGAGTTACCTTTGGACCTTTGGTCATGAAGCATCTTCCAATTCCTTCATTTGGTGAATCAAATATGTCGTAGGAGTTGGTTGACACAAGTGCTAGATCGGCAACGCCTTCATCTTGAGTATATTCGGAGTCGGAGTGATAGCTTCTCTCGGAGTGATGGTCAGAGTCGGAGCCGGATACCCATTCACCAACATGAGCTTGATGTCTTCGTTTTGTGTAGCTCCTTGATGACTTGTCCTTCCTTTCCGAATCCTTGCTTCTCCGTGAGGGTCTTCGTTCATAACGATCATCTCTACTCCTCCTCTCTCTTGGTGGTGATTCTTCTCTTTTGCTTCTTCTTTTTGGAGAATCTTCTCTTCTTTTGTAGGGTGTCATACACTCATTGGAATAGTGTCCAGGCCTCCCATAATTGTAGCAATTGCACTCTTGACTAGAAGATCTTTTGTCATGATAAGAGCTTGACTTGGAGCTTCTTTCTTTGCTTCTGCTCTTGTAGAATTTGTTGAAGTTCTTCACCATTAAGCTCAATTCTTCATTGAAGGTTTGTTTCTCACTCGATGATGTGGGGGCTTCACTTGAGGCTTTGTAAGCACCACTTGACTTGTTGTGAAGTTCCTCCTTATCCTTGAGTGACATTTCATGAGCAACAATTCTTCCAATGACTTTCGTTGGCTTGAGATCTTTGTAGTTTGGCATCATTTGGACAATGTGCACACGGTATCATACTTTCCATCCAATGCTCTTAGGATCTTCTTGATGATGAATCTGTCGGTCATCTCTTCACTCCCTAAGCCGGCAATCTCATTTGTGATAAGTGCAAGCCTAGAGTACATTTCAACGACATCTTCACCATCCTTCATTTTGAACTTGTCAAGCTGACTTTGGAGCACATGCAACCTGGATTCCTTGACAGATTCAGTACCTTCGTGCATATCAATCAAAGTATCCCAAATTTCCTTTGCATTCTCAAGACGGCTGATTTTGTTTAATTCTTCGGGGCACAATCCGTTGAAGATGATATCACAAGCTTGAGAGTTGTATTGCAGCATCTTCAATTCTTCCGCATTAGCTTCACGGTTCGGCTCTCTCCCATCAAAGAATTCACCTTGCAAGCCAATACAAATAATTGCCCAAACGGCGGGGTTATGTCCAAGAATATGCATATTCATCTTATGCTTCCAACTAGCAAAATTAGTACCACCAAAGTAAGGACCTCTACGGTGATAGTTTCCCTCGCTAGACGCCATACTCTCCTAGGTTGTGAAACCAAGGCTATGACCACCAAAAGCTATGGAAATCAAAGCAAATGGAGACCAAAGCTCTGATACCACTTGTAGGACCTTGAAGTATGTCTAGAGGGGGGGGGGTGATTAGACTACTTGACCAATTAAAAACTTGACCTTTTCCCAATTTTAGAGTTTGACAGATTTTAGCTATTTTAAGACAAGTCAAGCAATCATCACACTATTCAAGCAAGCATGCAAAGAGTATATAGGCAGCGGAAATTAAAGCATGCAACTTGCAAGAAAGTAAAGGGAAGGGTTTGGAGGATTCAAACGCAATTGGAGACACGGATGTTTTTAGCGTGGTTCCGATAGGTGGTGCTATCATACATCCACGTTGATGGAGACTTCAACCCACGAAGGGTAATGGTTGCACGAGTCCACGGAGGGCTCCACCCACGAAGGGTCCACGAAGAAGCAACCTTGTCTATCCCACCATGGCCGTCGCCCACGAAGGACTTGCCTCACTAGCGGTAGATCTTCACGAAGTAGGCGATCTCCTTGCCCTTACAAACTCCTTGGTTCAACTCCACAATCTTGTCGGAGGCTCCCAAGTGACACCTAGCCAATCTAGGAGACACCACTCTCCAAGAAGTAACAAATGGTGCATTGATGATGAACTCCTTGCTCTTGTGCTTCAAATTATAGTCTCCCCAACACTCAACTCTCTCTCATAGGATTTGGATCTGGTGGAAAGAGGGTTTGAGTGGAAAGCAACTTGCGGAAGGCTAGAGATCAAGATTCATATGGTAGGAATGGAATATCTTGGCCTCAACACATGAGTAGGTGGTTCTCTCTCAGAAATGGTAAGTTGGAAGTTTAGGTTCGTTCTGATGGCTCTCTCCACGAATGAAGAGGAGGTGGAGGGGTATATATAGCCTCCACACAAAATCTAACCGTTACACACAATTTACCAAACTCGGTGGGATCGATTCAACAGACTCGGTCAGACCGATTTAGTAAACCTAGTGACCATTAGTGATTTTCAGTGGGACTGACATGCAACTCGGTGAGACCGATTCAGTTAGGGTTAGGGCATAACGTAATCTCGGTAAGACCGATTACACAAACTCGGTGAGACCGATTTTGGTAATAAGCTAACCAGAGAGTTGGTCAGGTAACCTTGGTGGGACCGGTTTGCTCTTTTCGGTGAGACCGAAATGTTACAAAAGGAAAATAGGGAGTTTACATTGCAATCTCGGTGGGACCGATCACTCACTTCAGTTAGACCGAAACGTTACAAAGGGAAATAGAGAGATTACAATCCCATCTTAGTGAGACAGAGATCCCTATCGGTAGGACCGATTTGCTTAGGGCTTGTGGCAGTGGCTATGACATTTGAAATCGGTGCCGCCGGATTGGAAGAATCGGTGTGACCGATTTTGGCTTTGAGTTTAGGTCATTTGTGGATGTGAGAAAGTAGCTGAGGGTTTTGGAGCATATCACTAAGCACATGAAGCAAGAGGCTCATTAAGCAACACCTCATCCCTCCTTGATAGTATTGGCTTTTCCTATACACTCAATGTGATCTTGGATCCCTAAAATATAAAATGAAGAGTCTTGAGCTTTTGAGCTTGAGCCAATCCTTTGTCCTTAGTATTTTGAGGGATCCACTTTCATCATCCATGCCATGCCATTCATTGAGCTTTCCTGAAATAATAGTCTTGGAATAGCATTAGCTCAATGACCTATATGTTGTTATGAATTACCAAAACCACCTCGGGATAGTTGCACTTTCACCGTCCGCCTCCCTGCCAGGAAGCATGGGGTAGCTTGTAGAGCTGCTCAAGGGAACGCGGCGACGCTTCCAATTGTGGAAGATATCGGTTTATCGACAAGGTGCAAGGGAAGCCTGGGCCATGGTAAAAACGCAGTACACCAAGGTTGATCCGAATCACATGTCCCTAGTCAGACCTGTAGGGTCAGATGGGAAAGAGATTCCCGTTAGTCTGGTATATGACCAGGTAGGATTAGCCACAAAGTATTCCCAATAGGATTGTAGGCTAGACAGCCTGTTGGATGGTATAGAAGAAGAATTTAGCCGGTCTAAGTGACTGTGTACTTCAATTGACATATTTTGTCCCTAGCCGGATTGTAAATCATTTGTCATGGCAGACGCTTCAACCTCCGGACACGACAGTCCGGAGTGTATCCGAATACCCGCTCAGTTATGTAAACCGGGGTACGCGTGGAAACCAGGCATAGGGGTCATAAGTGCTTGAACAGATAAGTACCCGACTAGCTATGTTATATTACATGGATAGTAAGAAACATCTTCCAGGGAGAATAGTTCCGTTAAGGGTTCCTTTCCCTGGGTACGCATGCATTAATGTGCATGTCCGAACTGCGAACAGAGACGCAGGATATGAAACATCTGGGGGGTTTATATTGTAATAGGTAAGAAACATCTTTTCTTCACTGACTGAATATTACCTTAAGAATGCTAGCTTTCGGCTTCACCCAGTCTGAGGTACACGTCTAGCGGACCCGGAAGTAACAATCGCAGAGGTGCTCTTCTTATGCCCTAGCCGAACTAACGGGAACGTAGGGCATAAACACAGGAGCCAGGCAACCAGCTTGGCCAAAACTTAAGTCATATCGATGCATATAATGGCGAAGAAAAGGTACATATGGAAAAGTGACACATATGTAGTGGGCATGAAGCCCGGAAGATAATTATATTAAGCTTCTGTATAAGAAGCCCCCAGGTATAGGGAGCGCGCATAGCGCATCAAGATTGTGTAGTCGAGTCACACTTGAAGCTTTTTAGGGCCATAAAAAGAAAGAAAGAAAGAAAGAAAGAGGATATAATTTAAAAAAGGCGGAGGTAAGGAGACGAACACATAGTTTGGTGCTAGGTGTAGAATCTTTGGAGTCTGGCCGCGTTCCATGGGTTCGGCTCGAGTCGATTATCTGATGCATCACGCAGGCGGTACGCTCCTCTGATGAGAACTTCATCAATGATGAAGGGACCGTCCCACTTGGGCTTGAGCTTGTCCTTTTTCTTCTCCGGTAGGCGTAGAACAAGTTCGCCAACGTTATAAGTTTTGTCCCGTACTTCTCTGCTTTGATACCTTCGAGCCCGTTGCTGATAGAATGCGGAACGGGATTTTGCGACATCGCGCTCCTCCTCCAGGGCATCTAGACTGTCCTGCCGATCAAGCTCAGCTTCGCTCTCTTCATACATGCGCACTCGAGGCGAGTCATGAATGATATCGCAGGGCAATACCGCCTCTGCGCCGTACACCATGAAGAATGGTGTGTATCCGGTAGTGCGATTCGGCGTGGTCCGCAGTCCCCATAGTACCGAGTCAAGCTCCTTGACCCAGTGCGTATCAGATTCCTTCAAGGATCGCACTAGTGTGGGTTTGATGCCGATCATAATAAGACCATTTGCTCGTTCGACTTGACTGTTTGTTTGGGGGTGATAGACGGAAGCGTAATCGAGCTTAATGCCCATGTTTCCGCACCAAGTTTTCACCTTGTCAGCTATGAAGTTGGAGCCATTATTGGTGATGATGCTGTGCAGGAGACCGTAACGGTGTACAACCCCTGATATGAAGTCTATCACTGGTCCCGATTCGGCCGTTTTAACTGGTTTGGCCTCAATCCATTTGGTGAATTTATCCACCATGACCAATAAATATTTTTTTCTTATGGCTTCCTCCTTTAAGGGGTCCGACCATATCGAGCCCCCAGATAACAAAGGGCCAAGTTATGGAGATTGTTTGGAGAGCGGTAGGTGGCATATGGCTTTGGTTGGCGAAAAGCTGGCAACCGATGCAATGTTGGACGAGGTCATGTGTTTCTGCTTGGGCTGTCGGCCAGTAGAAACCTGTATGGAATGCCTTGCTTACAAGGGCCCGAGCTGCAGTGTGGTGGTCGCTGAGTCCAACATGAATTTCGGCCAAGAACTGCCGCCCTTCCTCTTCGGAGATATATATTTGGAGTACTCCGGTAGCGCTTTTCTTATAAAGCTCTCCCTCGTGGACATTGTAGGCTTTAGAGCACCGCACAATGCAACATGCTTCATTTTGGTCTTCGGGGAGTTCTTGCCTATTTAGGTAGGCTAAGAAGGGTTCAGTCCAGGGGGCGATGACAGCCATGATTACGTGGGCCGAAGGTGTTATTTCGATGGCGGAGCCTCCGATTATGTCAGAGTGTTCGGGCTCTGGGGTTGTGATCGGATCCGGACTAGTATTGCTGGTCTCCCCTTGCCACACCACGGATGGCTTGAACAACCTTTCCAAGAAGATATTAGGTGGGACAGGGTCGCGCTTAGCACCGATGCGGGCGAGGATATCCGCCGCTTGATTGTTTTCTCGGACCACATGATGAAATTAAAGCCCCTCGAACCGAGCTGAAATTTTGAGGATGACATTACGATAAGCCGCCATTTTTGGGTCCTTGGCATCGAAATATCTGTTTATTTGAGATATTGCAAGGTTCGAATCCCCAGGCACATCTAGGCATTGAATGCCCATGGAGACTTCCATCCGAAGACCGTGCAACAGAGCCTCGTATTCGGCTGCATTGTTGGAGTCTGTGTATAGTATTTGGAGTACGTATTGGACTGTATTTCCAGTGGGGGATGTCAGGACCACGCCCACTCCCAGACCAGCCAGCATCTTAGAGCCATCAAAGTGCATGATCCAATTGGAGTATGCGCCGTACTCTTTAGGGAGTTCGACTTCTGTCCATTCGGCTACGAAGTCAGCCAGTACATGCGACTTAATGGCTCCCTGTGGTTTATATATGATGTCGAACGGGAGGAGCTCGATGGCCCACTTAGCAATCTGGCCCGTGGCTTCGCGGTTATTTATTATATTGTTGAGTGGTACTTCAGAGGACACCGTGATTGAACACTCTTAAAAGTAGTGTCGTAGTTTCTGGGATGCCATGAAGATCGCGTATGCTATCTTTTGATAATGTGGGTACCGTGACTTGCATGGTGTGAGGACAATGTATACGTAGTATACCTGCTTTTGAAGCGAGAACTTATGTCTGTCCTCCTCTCCTTCGACGACGAGCACTGTGCTTACAACTTGGTGCGTTGCAGCTATATATAACAGCATGGGTTTGCCAATGTTTGGTGCGTCCAGGATTGGGTTGCTGGCCAAGAGGGTCTTTATTTCTTCCAGTCCGGCCATAGCCGCATCTGTCCACTCGAAGTGTTCGGTGCGTCGAAGAAGGCGATAGAGAGGTAGTGCCTTTTCTCCCAATCGGGAGATAAAGCAGCTTAAGGCAGCCACACATCCTGTTAATTTCTGGATTTGCTTGAGGTCTGTTGGGGTAGCCAACTGTGACAAAGCTCGGATTTTAGCCGGGTTTGCATCAATTCCTCTATTGGAAACAATAAAGCCCAGGAGCTTTCCAGTAGGAACGCTGAAAACACATTTTCCCGGATTGTCTTGATGACCATGTCATCTACGTATGCCTCAACTGTTTTGCCGATTTGTTTTTCCAGACATGTCTGAATCATGCGTTGGTAGGTTGCACCGCCATTTTTGAGCCCGAAAGGCATGGTGTTGAAACAGAAATCGCCGTATGGAGTGATGAATGCCGTTGCGGCCTGATCGGACTCCACCATCTTGATTTGATGGTATCTGGAGTATGCGTCAAGGAAGCACAATGAGTCATGTCCTGCGGTTGCTTCGATGATTTGATCGATGTGGGGGAGAGGGAAGGGATCCTTGGGGCAATCCTTATTGAGGTCCTCGAAATTGACACATAGGCGCCATGATTTGTCCTTCTTTGGTACCATCACCAGCTTTGCTAGCCAGTCCGGGTGTTTTATTTCTCTGATGAACTCTGCCTTCACGTAACTTGGCTAGCTCCTCTCCCATGGCTTGTCGTTTAGGTTCTAAAAAGCGCCGAAGAGTCTACTTGACTGGCTTGTATCCCTTCAATATGTTTATGCTATGCTCGTCCAGCCAGCGTGGGATACTTGGCATCTCTGAAGGGTGCTAGGTGAAGATGTCCCAATTCTCGCACAAGAAGGCCCATAGTGCGGCATCTATTCTGGGCTTCAGCTGTGCCCCGATGGATGTTGTTTTTGTAGAGTCCGTTGGGTGGACTTGAAATTTCACTATTTCGTCCGCTGGTTTGAAAGAGGTGGACTTGGATCATTTGTCGAGTATCACGTCGTCCCTGTCCACTGTGGAGCACAACGCAGTTAGTTCTTCGGCTGCGAGGGCTTCGGATAATGCGTCAAGGGTCAGGGCGGTGGTTTTATTTTCAGCGCGGAGTGCTACGTCCGGATCACTGGCTAAAGTGATGATTCCATCGGGCCCGAGCATCTTGAGCTTCATGTACCCATAATGGGGTATAACTTGGAATCTCGTGAATGCATCCCGCCCTAAAAGGGCGTGGTATCCGCTACTGAACGGGGCCACTTGGAATGTTATTTCTTCGGACCTGTAATTCTCCGGCGTGCCTAATACCACATCGAGTGTGATTTTTCCCGCACATCGTGCCTCCCGACTAGGGATAATTCCTCTGAAGGTTGTGTTGCTTTGCTTAATGCGGCTCTTGTCTATTTGCATTTTGTTGAGAGTTTCCTCGTAGATGAGGTTTAATCCACTGCCACCGTCCATGAGCACTTTAGTAAGCCGGAAGCCGTCCACGATTGGACTAAGGACCAAAGCGACTGGTGCTCGGACTCTTCAGAATTGAGGTTCGTCACTGGCGTTGAAGGTTATGGCCGTGTGGTTCCATGGATTTATTGCTGCAACGTGACAGACTTCAGCGAGGCTGCAAGTGCTCTCTTGCGCCTGTTATTTGAGGCGAAAGTCTCGAAGACTTTCAATAATGTATTGTTGTTTTCTGTGGGAAGATGCTCTGTGGTATCATTTATGAGGAGATCCTCGCCGCTCTTGGCCACCTGCCGAAGTATCCAACATGCTCTAAGGCTGTATGTTGGTATGGTGTCCGGTGTGGTGTGAATTTTGCATGGCCCATTGAGCCATCCCTCCAATATGGTTCCATGCCCTGTAGTGTGCTTTGGTTTCTTTGTAATTGGATCGGGTGACTTGCGAGAGTGCACCCTTTTAGTTCGGATGAGGGGTTTAGTGAGAGCCGAAGGATCCCAGAATTTTGCTTGGGTTTTCCAGGCGCTTTCCATCGCACAGTACTTCTGTACTATGGCCGCCAAGTCAGCGAAGTGTGATATGTCACGGTGACTTATGGCTTTGAGGATTCCCTTGTCCGTGCAATTTTCGCAAAATAATGAGATTGCGTCTTCCTCGCGACAGTCCTTGACCTTGCTCATTACAAGGAGGAATCTGGCCCAAAAGTGATGTACTGTCTCTTGGAATTGTTGTCTAATGTGGGAAAGATCGCTTGTATCTGGGTGGGTGGATGGATTTAAGTCCGAACCCTGACCCGATCTGAGACCCAGGGGCAGAGGAACTTTCGAACTTGGCAGTTCGGCTTCCGGGATGTTGCCCAATTTTTCTGGCCCACTATCCGATTCTAAGTTCGGAGTTCGGGTCATGTCCTCCTGCAGACGTGTACCCGGCTCAGAGAGCTTGGGAATTCGAACATAGTTCGTCCTTACAATAGATGAAGAATCGCTGCGTTGCTCCTCCACCACCGCTATCTAATGGGTGACCGGCGGAGAGTTAATCTTTCTCTGATCGGGTTTAAGCACAATCCGATCATAGTCCGTAGCGACTCCCAAGGTGGCGATGCGATCCAAGAGCTCGTTCAAGGACGAGAGCTCCATTGGATCCATCTGCTCGGTGTATTCTGAGCTGACGTGGAGGCTATTTTTGATGACCCAAGAAGTCATCGTTGGCGCGGCGGCCGAACGGGCGGTCATGATTAAGCCGCCTAGTCGGAGGGTTTGGCCTAAAGCCAGGTCTCCCCCAGAGGTGATGTTGTCCTTGATAACAAGGCGAACCATCAAACCTTTTTCGACGTCACAGTGGAACTCTCAATGAAAGCACCAATGTCGGTGTCAAAACCGGCGGATCTCGGGTATGGGGTCCCGAACTGTGCGTCTAAGGCTAATGGTAATAGGAGGCGGGGCACACAATGTTTACCTAGGTTCGGGCCCTCTCGATGGAGGTAATACCCTACTTCCTGCTTGATTGATCTTGATGATATGAGTATTACAAGAGTTGATCTACCACGAGATCGTAGAGGCTAAACCCTAGAAGCTGGCCTATGATTATGATTGTTGTTGTCCTACGGACTAAACCCTCCAGTTTATATAGACACCGGGGGGGGGGGGGGGCTAGGGTTACACAGAGTCGGTTAGAGAGAAGGAAATCTACATATCCGAATTGCCAAGAGTGCCTTCCACACAAAGGAGAGTCCCACCCGGACACGGGACGAAGTCTTCAATCTTGTATCTTCATAGTCCAACAGTCCGGCTGTCCAAGGACCCCCTAATCCAGGACTCCCTCAACTGCCCCCCCAGCCCAATAGTCGGGCAGGTTGTGAATTGTATGGAGGAGCTTAGGGTTGTCAGTGTTTGTAGGTTGTGAATTGTGTTTTGTGTTGTGTATTTTGAGTGTACTTTTCAGATATGAATGTCTTTTGAATTTCAGATTTGCAGTATTGAGCATATGAAGTATTTTATGATTTCTAGAGATCTATTTTTAGCACTTAAAAAATGTAGTTTCATAGGAGTATAGAAGTGCAGACAATGTGATTCTCAGAGAAGAAACTGCAAGTTTAGTTTCAGATAAGAAACTGCAACTTTCAGAGGCACAACATTTATATTAACACGACCTTTTCAAACAGCGTTAACATCATGTTGGAAGTTTTATTCATGGTCGAAAATGGAAGTACTAGCCAGTTAACATCATGCTGATCAACATTCATGCATAGCACATCTTCATATGATGCATAGTCAAAAAGATATGCGATTTTCAAAATGCCCACACAATGTCGAGTGCGCGAAAGACAGAGAAAATGAGGGAGGAAGTTTTGGCAAGTGTTGGACATGGTGTGCGTAGATGAAAATGGGGACCCACATGTCAATAAAGGCAGAGGCAACAAATTTGGAGATATTTTCCCTGCACAGGTGGAAACGAACCCGGGCGGAACAGGTGTCGGGTAGTGTCACTTGGCCACTAGGCTAGTTCAGTAGTTTCGTTAATAATAAGGCACTTCCTCAGGTGGTCGGATCTCCTCCTGCGCCTTTGTGCGCTCGTCACGACACCGCTGTCTGCCGTTGTGAACATGCTGAACAAACGAGAGGAATCTAGAGCGGAATGTACATGGAGAGGCGGACAGTCGGGACCCACCAGGTCTATGGCCGTAGCAAGCAAGTGCCTCATTGAAAAAATACTTCCTCCTAATGCTATACTGACATTGGGGCCCACAGGTTTGTCAACATAGTTACATTTTTTTAGGTGCTTCAATGTAGTTACTATAGGAGATAAATTCACAACGAAGTCGAGGAGCTGACAGGTATCATTTATTATCACTGGGGCAGCAAGTATCAACTGGGTTTTCGGCAGCCCCGTCTAGGCTTTCTTTTTAACATGCGTAGCCCATGACCTCGGATGGGAGGTCCATAGGCCTGTTTGTATTTTCTTGATGGTCGTCATGTATCTACCGGCCTATGGACCTCCCATCCGAGGTTTTATTTTTCCTGAAACATCGGCAACCCAATTTATGTTTTTTTTAAAGAAAACACAGAGGTTTGTTCTATTTTTCTATATAAGAATAGGAACGCCAGGTCCAACTTATGTTTCCCTTCTAAATATATTATATATATTTAAATTATTTTATATGTTATTTTATATTATTTTTATTGTCATCCTATAATTAAAAAATACTTACATATGTAAGAAAACAATATCCCACATCTTATTAACTTATAAAAATAATTTCTTAACAATAAAATCCTGGATTGTTTTGGCACGAAAATCCTAGTGATTGTGTACAAAAGCTTGGTAAGATTTACAGACCAATGTAATAATATCACTTATTATTTAAATATATTTATAACAAAATGCTCAACCCCTTTTTATTTTTTAATAACATTGCTGGCCCAACCCAACATTATAATTAGAAAAAACCCAGCAAAATCGTGTATTTCGAGAAAGTGCAAATGCCCTATAATTTTTTAGGAAAAAATTAAATGGGCCGCATGGGCGTTACATTATTTGTTCACCCAGCCCAGCTAATGGACTGTAATTCAAAAAAAAGATCAAATTGACTGTAAATTCTAACGCACAAAAAAAGACTGTAAATTCTGGAAAAATGGGTTGAATACGTGCCACATTTTTGGAGGCTGGAATGTGGGCAAATAGGTCGAAGCCAATGCAAGTCGTTGTCAATTTACTCAACAAATGATTCTGACATGTTAGCCGTTGGATTTACATCCAACGACCGGCATCCATCTTCAATCTCTCGTCTTCTTCCTCCAGCGCCGCCGGGACCACCTCCCGCCTCCTCCTACTAGCAGCTCTGCTTAGCCTGCTTCCTTGTGAAGCACTACTCCACTGTTGGTCAGGCCATCTCTACACCCCTCCACACCTCATGTTCTTCTCCACCGACTGTCGAACCACACCGTACTAGAACCAGTTAACCCTAGTACACCTCTCCGTCTGTGAATCTACTCCCGCATCTTCCCATCTCCGGCTCGTTGCTGTCTGGGGCCTCGCTGTCGTCCACCACCTTGGATGCGCTCGGGGTGGCGTGGTCAACATGGTCAATGAACGACACCATCGGAAGTAGACTGTGCGTGGAGAGGCTGACAGCTGGGTCCATGGCCGCACACAAGGAAATACCTCCTTACGCGCAAAATAATGATTCCTCCACCTGACATCTGGGACCCACCGGAAGGGCCTCTGTATTTCATGAAAAAAACATGCCCCCCGCTGACAGGTCGGACCCACCATCTATTTTCGCACGCAAGGAAGTGCCTCCTTATTACGCACAAATAAATGAATACCCCCCTGCCAGCTGGAACCTAGCATAGTGGGAGGCTGACTTGTGGGCCTACCAAGTTGACGGGGACGGACAGATTTGTCAACTTAGTCAATATGAAGGATTCTAGCTCCTGTTACTGTACGATGTTCATCCAACGGCCATAGTGCTTCTTCAACCTCTGGTCTTCTTGCTCCAATTGCCCAAACCAGCGCCGGTCGTGTCGCGTGCTCCTGCCTCTCATGGCTGGTTGTGATGCCGCGGAGGCCTCACCGCCCCCTACTACTCCCACTGCTGGCCAGGGCATCCCTCTACTCACCCACACCCCCTGTTATTCTGTGGTGACGGCAGCCTCACACCGCAGTCGAACCAATGAACACTCGTACTCCTCTCCCAGTGGGCATCCACTGTCGCGTCTTCCCCGGCTCCGCATCGTCCCCTTCCTAGGCCTCACCGCCGTACACCGCCCTGGTGGTCTCGGCGCGGCGTGGTCACCATTGTCAAGGAACGACTTCCATCAGACGTGGACTGTACGTGGAGAGGCTGATAGCTGGGTCCACGGCTGCAGCAAGGAAGTGCCTCCTTATTACGCACAAAATAATGATTCCTCCACCTGACAGCAGGGACCCACCGGACGGGCCACCGTATTTTGCAAAAAAAAGTTTCCCCCCTGACTGCTGGGACCCACCAGCTACATCTTCGCACGCAAGGAAGTGCACCTGGGCAAAAAAACGATTCGCCCCCCTGACTGCTGGGACCTACCAGCTACATCTTCGCACACAAGGAAGTGCACCCGGGCAAAAAAAATGATTCGCCCCCCTCACTGCTGGGACCCACCAGCTACATCTTCGCACCCAAGGAAGTGCGTCTGGGCAAAAAAAAAATGATTCGCCCCCCTAACTGCTGGGACCCACCAGCTACATCTTCGCACGCAAGGAAGTGCCTGACAGTCGGGACCCACCTGGTCGAAGCATACGTAGCATTGTCGTTCTGGTCACGAACGTGTGCGTACATACTAGTCGATGTAGAGGCGCGCATGTGTCGTAGTATAGGCGCGCACATGTCATAGTAGAGGCGCGCATGTAGCATGTACACATACATACAACGGCCAGGGTGCAAGAAAGCAAATACGGCCACGTACGTACATATGGGCGGGGTCTCGAACGCCTACTCGCGCATACGTACGGCCAGGGCTCGTGTACATGGCTGGGTCGGAACAGAGAAACAGCGTCGTCATCGTGTTCATGGGGAGCCAACCGGTTGGGTCAGAATGGAATGCATCGTCGTGTTCATCGGGAGGGCTTGGACGGAACAGGCGATGGAAACGAGGCCTGACGTACCGCAGAACGGAGGAAACGGCCTTGTGTTCGACCGGCATGTTCGAAACGAGATCCTGTTCATCGGGAGGGGTCTGGCGTACCGCAAAATGGAGGAAACAGACTTCTGTTGGACCTCCTACGGTTGAAACGGGGTGTTGTTGATCGTGAGGGGTGTGGCATACCGCAAAACGGACAAAATGGACTTGTGTTGGAGCGCTACGGTTGAAACGGGGGTCCTGTTCATCGGGAGGTGTGTGGCGTACCGCAAAACGGGACTCCACGGGATACTGTTCATCTCCACCGTCGACCTCCTCCAGCCTCCACGGGCTACTGTTCATCCACCCTCGACCTCCTCTAGCCTCCACATGTGACTGTTCATCCACATGCTCCTGTTCATCCAGCCTCCACCGCACGCTACTCCACTGGCTACTGTTCAACCACCCCTCTCCATGGGCTCCTGTTCAACCACCCCTCCATGGGCTACTGTTCATCCACCCCTCCACCATCTACTGTTCATCCATCTCTCCACGGGGTCGTCCTGTTCATCCAGCCCTCCACGGGGTCCTATTCATCCAGCCCCAACCAGCTCGATTGATCGAGGTCTTGTTCATCCAGAGGCAACACCACGGGGTCATGTTCATCCACCCCCACTGCTCACTGTTCATCTAACCCCCCCCCCAACACTCACTGTTCATCCAGAGGCAGCATCATTCGGCTTCAGTTAGCAGCAGTAGCGAAGGAATCGCTCGATCAGGTTCAGTTAACAGCCATCGATCGATCGCTCGGGTTTAGTAACGCGTAGCCTGCAGTGCAATCGCTCAGGTTCTGTTAGAGCCCAACGCCTCACTCGGGTTCAGTTATAGCCAATGCCTCGCACACACGTGCGTACGTGTACGAGAGAAACGCGCATCGCTCGACCCCCGACCACCCACCGTAACTGGGAACTCGCCGAAATTTTCCTCGCCCTCACTACTACCATGGTTTTTTCCGTCATGGACGGCCCAAAGAATGTCATGCAGCTGCGTCTCCGGCCCGCCCTGGACGAAAAGCCCATTTTCTGTCATGATTTTTTGTCATAGAAGTAGGAGCCCACCACATCTATGATGATACCGGTGTTTTTCACAGTTTTCGTCATAGAAGTGTCATAAGTATGACAGAAAAAAATTCGTTCGGCCCAAAATGTCTCGGATGTGTCTTTTTTTGTAGTGACGTTGCTGGTAACATTTGGGGGAGACCTAAACTACCGGACTGAGAAGATTGTGTTTGATGTGGTTGACCCCTGCCGTACAATGGGATCCTTGGATGCCCAGCCCTGGCTAAATTCGCGGCGGCATCCCACTATGCCTACAACACCTTGAAGATGCCTGGGCCAATGGGAGTCCTTACCATCCCATCAGACGAGAAGGATGCAATCATTTGCATGCACAAGATGTACCGGGACGCAGTCGCGGCAGAGGCAGCAGCAGCAGTAGTTCCCGCCAAGGAGGACAGAGGAAAGAAGAAGGGTAGCAAGGATGTTGGCAAGGAATCCGAGAAGCTTACATCTTCAGAGTGTGCTGCACCTGTTGATGACTTGCCGGAGAGCTCCAACAGCAAGAGATCCAAGGTCGCTGCACCCCAAGTGAAGAGGGTCCCGGTAGGGCTGGCCGGTGTTGATGGTATTTTCACTATCAGCGCCACCCTTGATGACACATAGGAAAGCACGCTTGTTGCCTTTCTGTGGGCGAATATCGATGTGTTTGCTTGGCAACCATATGATATCCCCAGTGTTCCTAGGGAGGTAATCAAGCACCACCTTGCTGTCTGCCCACATGCTCGACCTGTCAAGCAGAAAGTCCGGAAGGTGGACTTGGAGAGGTAGCAGTTCATTGCGGAAGAGATCGAGAAACTTGAAGCAGCTGGTTTGGTGAGAGGAGTGCTTTGTACCACTTGGTTGGCGAATCCAGTGGTAGTCCAGAAGGCTAACGAGAAGTGGAGGCTTTGCATAGATTTCCCAGATCTCAACAAAGCTTGCCCAAAGGACCTTTTCCCCTTGCCGCGTATCGATTAGATTGTGGAGTCCACTTGAGGCTATGATTTGCTCTCCTTTCTGGATGCATATTCTGGGTATCGCCATATCTTCATGTCCAAGGAAGATGAAGAGAAGACATCATTCATCACTCCATGTGGTACGTCCTGTTTTATTCGCATGCCATTTGGATTAAAGAGTGTCGGGTCCCATTTTGCAAGGGCGGTCCATATTGGTTTTGAGCCAGAGCTGCACAGAAACATTGAAGCTTATATGGATGATATTGTGGTCAAGACCAAGGATAGAACCACCCTTATTCAGGATTTGGAGGAGACATTTGCTAATCTGCGCAAGATCAACTAGAAGCTCAGATCAGAGAAGTGTGTGTTTGGCGTTCCCTTCGGCAAGCTGTTTGCGTTCTTCGTGTCCCATCGTAGGATCGAAGCCAACCCCAACAATATTAAAGCTATCTAGAAAATCCAGGCACCAAGAACAGTCAAGGATGTGAGGCATCTGACAGGGTGTGTTGCCGCGCTAAGCAGATTCATTTCCAAGTCTTTCGAGCGCGCCTTGCAATTCTTCAAAATCTTGAAGAAGGCAGGGCCCATGAAGTGGACCCCGGAAGCAGATGTAGCTTTGCAAGAGTTGAAGACCTACTTGTCCTTTGTGCCTACCTTGGTTGCTCCCAAACCACAAGAGTCGTTGTTGTTGTACTTGCCAGGAACCAACCAAGTGGTTAGTGCAGCCTTGGTGTCGTAGCGGGAAGTGGATGAGGCAAAGAGTGAGCAAGGACCAGAAGAGCTAGAGAAGGATCAAGACAGTAGTGAGCACGGCAGCGAGAGAAACCCCAAGGACACATCGAGGAAGAAAGTGGTGCAGTGCCCAGTGTACTTCGTCAGCGCCTTGTTGCAGGGGGCTAGATCGAGGTACTCTGGCGTGCAAAAGCTAATCTTTGGTCTCATCATGGCCTCAAAGGAACTACGCCACTACTTCTAATCCCACGAGATTATGGTTGTCACTCGTTTCCCGTTGCAAAGGATACCCTGAAACTCTGCGTCTACCAGCAGAATAGTGGAGTGGGCTTTGGAGTTATCCAGTTTTGGTTTGAAGTTGGAGAGCACATCAACAATTTAGAGTAGGGCATTGGCAGAGTTTATTGCTGAATGGACGCCAACCCCTGATGAGGAAGTGCCAGAGACAGCTATCACCAGCAAGGAATCACCCCAAGAATGGATTATGTATTTCAATGGTGCCTTTTCCCTGCAAGGTGCAGGAGCTGGCGTGCTTCTTGTCGCCCCCTCCGGGGAGCACTTGAAGTACATAGTCTAGATGCATTTTGCCCAGGAAAAGGCAACAAACAATACAACAGAGTATGAAGGGCTCCTTGCCGGGCTCAGGATTGCCGTAGAATTAGGAATTAAGAAGCTGATTATTCGGGCAGATTCACAGCTTGTGGTGAGACAAGTCAACAAGGATTATCAAAGCCCATTGATGGAGTCATATGTTGAGGAAGTGAGACGACTGGAGGAACGCTTTGACGGATTGCAAACAGAGCACGTACCCCGTGCGGAAAACAAAATAGTTGATCATCTGTTAAAGTGTGCTGCGCAGAAGCTTCCTGTGGAACCAGGGAGTTTTGTTCTCCATCTTACTTAGCACTCTGTATCCCCAGCAACAATGTCCCCGAAAAGGAGAAGTTGGACTCCGGTAAGCCTCTCTCGGTAGAGCCGTCCGCTCCTGGCAGAGACCCTGCTGGAAACAACTCCTCGCTACCTGCCAGACTGCACCCTCCAGTTGGGCCCATGGTCCCCGTGAATGAGGAATGTGCCCCCACAGAAGAGGAGGTGCCGCTAGTCCTCGTTGCCGAGCCCCAGGCTCCAACTTGGGCAAGGCACATAGTCCACTTCCTCCAAATGGGAGAGCTTCCCGACGACCAAGATGAGGTTGAGAGAGTAGCTTGGAGGGCCAGTATGTATCATTTTTTGATGACACTCTGTACAGAAGGAGGCCCAACGGCGTGAAATTGAAGTGCATATGCTGGGAAGAAGGAAAGGAACTGCTGGCTAAGATACACAAAGGCATGTGCAGCTCCCACATTGGATCAAGGGCATTAGTTGGGAAAGCATTCCGACAAGGATTCTATTGGCCCACAGGCCTCCAAGATGCGGTCGAGCTAGTCACCAAATGTGAACCCTACCGGTTCCATTCCAAGAACATCTAGTTGCCTTCCCAAGCTCTTCAGACGATCCCTTTATCATGGGCATTTTCGGTCTGGGGGCTCGATATCCTCGGCTCCTTCCCCCGAGCAATCGAGGGCTTTGAATTCTTGTTCGTTGCCATCGACAAATTTACAAAGTGGCTGGAAGTGACTACCGTGAGAAAGGTGACTGCTCAGTCAGCTATCAAGTTCTTGAAAGAATTGGTGTGCCATTTTGGAGTCCCCGCAAGGATCATTACTGACAACGGCACCCAGTTCACGAGTCATGCCTTCATGCAATATGTTCATGCCCTTGGATTCAAGATCTCATTTGCCTCTGTTGCACATCCCCGAAGCAATGGACAATGTGAGAGGGCGAATGCTGAAGTGATGCGGGGAATCAAGACGAGAACCTTTGATATTCTGCAGAAGCACGGCGGACAGTGGATCGATGAGTTGTCGGTAGTTCTCTGGTCCCTTAGAATGACACCAAACCGAGCTACCGGGCAGAGTCCCTTCTCCCTGGTCTATGGACAGAAGCAGTTATGCCCACGGAACTCATTTACGGGTTGCCTCGGGTGCTTGCCTACGCTGAAGTAGCGCAAGTTCAGCACCGGCATGACGACGCTGTGCTACTCGAGGAGAACCGTCTCTGGGCTGCTACGTGTGCTGCATGCTGTCAGCAAGCCCTGCATCGCTATCATAGCCATAGGGTTCATGCCTAGTGTTTTGAGGAAGGCGACCTTGTCCTTAGGCGCGTTCAGTCCACCAAGGGTACAAACAAGTTGACGCCAAAGTGGGAAGGCCCTTATCGGGTAGTACGAGTCACCAGACCTGGAGCAGTCAGTCTCGAGACCGGAGATGGCACTGAGTTGCAAAACTCATGGAATATTGAGCATCTTCGCAAGTTCTACCCGTAAGGCATGGCTGTCGGGCCCTACTCGGCAGCCACCATTTTGTACAAGCCTTGCCTCAGCTGCATGTAACCCCTGGTACAAAGCCAGGGGGATGACCGTGTGCAAGAGAAAAACAAACGAAGCGATGTGGGGGGCCCTGACCAAGTTGCGTGCCTACATGATCACTCCAAGAGCATTGCATAAGCATTTAATGAGCATTTGCATATGCATATTGATAGGATCACATCTTGCATCATTCCCATCTGCATGAAGCTGCAAGTTCCCACCGTGAACCTAGACTCTACAAGGAGTTGGGAAGATGAACCAACATTGCGATCTCCAACAAGCCAAACATATAAGTTCTACCTCTTGTCCATTAGTGTTATGTAAGCTATAACTTGTGAATGAGAAAACCTCTCCACTCTTTTGAAACTTAGGTGCTCCCATCCTTGACTCAAACGTTGCTTCAGTCAAGATGGTTGCAGTGGCCTTTTGTAAAAAGGGGTTGGCGGGGGGCTGGTCCCTTTACTTTTTCCCGGTAGACGTAGTTCTCCGACAAACAAAAGGGTGTCGGCAAGATAGCCTGCCGGGGAAAACTCGTTTATTTACACTAAAGAGGCATCCCACCTCAGCATGGATGTATACTTGCATGGCTTCCCGGCAAGGTTCATCTTTTTCAATAGTATGCAGGTAATACAAGTACAATCATTACAAAACACAAACATGGACTTGAGAGGTTACATTATTTGAATTAAAATTTGGCAAATGCCTACAGGTTTAAGACTGCAAAAAGATAAGTGCCCCGTAGCGCCCTTTCTTGTCACTCTCATCCTAGGCACATCCGTCGAAGGCGAGGAGGGCAAAAGGAGCGCCTGGGCAGGAGCCCAGCCCGCCCCCCTTGGGCTCCAGGAGAGGTAGCCCGACGGGAGCAAGACAGGGCCAGGGAACGCATCAACGGAGAGCACGACGGAGGCGACCCGTCGACCACCGCCACCAGGGCTAGCAGGGCTCGACAGGGCTAATGGAGCTGCAGCCCGAGAGGAAGCCTGTTGGGGTCCAGCTGGGGGACTGCTGGAGGAGCCCGGGAGCACCATGCGCACCTCTGCATCCAACTCCCTGGAAAATCACGTTGCCAGGAAGGAGAAGCAGATGCAGATGATGGTGCTGCCGCCTGATGAAGTTGGTGCGGGCGACGCTCAGCCGGAGTCAGAGTCGCCGCCCTCCCGCCCGCTGTCGTCGTCATCACCATCACTGCCCTCCTCGTCTCTTTCGCTCGAGGAGGAGCTTTCATCGTCGGTCGAGCTCTTCGCGCAGCACCCTAAGTGACCACCCGAGCGCCCGAAGATCCTGACGGAGAGTAGGCCTCTCTAATTTAACCTGGAGAACATGCCCCTCCAAGAAGCCGTGGGCACGAGCAAAAGTCTTCCAGCCACGGCGGAGGTAGATGACATGAGGGGCAGGGAAGTCGACATCAACCCACATGCCACCATTCCCACAACCCCTCATGTGCAACCTCGGAGCGCGTGGCTGTTCAAGCTCCATTTCTCGTGCAAAGGGAGTTGGAAGGTGAAGATGACCACACAGAGGTTTGTACAGCCTCATGATGAACTCTCGAGGTTGATCCCTGCATGGCCTTCCATTGGGGGAAGAGACGCCAGTAGGGGCATAGCCAAGGCACTGCCCCACCCTCCTCTTCCTCAAGCTCCACGACAACCTCGGCCTCGCCCCTCCCTCCTCCTCCCACGACGGGCTCTGCCACCACAAGATCCGGAGGAGGAGGGATGCACTATTGAGTAGAAGCCCTCATCGCCGCCGCTGGGACACCACCACGCCCTCGCCTCTCTCCATGACTAGGATGGAAGGATTGCAGAAAAGATGAAGAAGAAGTGTGTGCGGAGAGGAAGTGCCTTCGCCCCTTCTTATAGAAGGGAAAGGTAGTGGCTGGCCGCTCATGTAGAAGATGGCCGCCCCGTTCCTCCAATACAGCCTCATTACACCCTCTATGGCTCTAAGAATCAAGGGTGACCCTCTGCTCCAACCATCGCCACCCGGTTTTCGGCCATGACACTCCTCCCCGCGCCCTCCGCATCCACCACCTACCACGCCCAATGCAAGCAGAACACATGGCAGGTGCGTGCGAGAAAGGAGGCAAGCAGGATGGCAGTTTCCGCCCTGTGATCATGGAATGTGGGCAGTCCGCGAGCCATGACTGAAGTTTTTCCGCGGCGTAACATACAATGCGCGGGGAAACCGGAAACTGTCCTGGACCCAAGATAAATGAAGAAGCAAAGGAGATCTCAAGAGACCGACCTCTTCAGCATCCCAACCTATGCACTTACTAGGCCCTACCCCCGACGATGCTCGACATCACGTTCGTGGTAGGCCCAGGGGCTTCTATCAGTGCAACAAACCCTGGGTCTGTTGCCCAGACTGTGCATAGGCACGGGAACAGGATCAGGGCACCAACCCAAGTCTGAGTACAAAAGACGAAGAGCTTTGAAGGATCAACATGAAGATCAAGAGGACCAGATTCAGACCAGAGAAGCAGGATGCCGCCAAGAGAAGGGCCTCCCATGTTAGGTAGGCGAGCTCAACACGGGCGAGGCCACCCCCAGAAGAAGGCACCCAAGATGTCTGGGGAGGGCTTGCCGGGACTCACGAGGGCAAAACCACCTCACCCAACCACTCTGCCATGACCCACATCGTCAATCAATGCGGTGTCAAGCCGCAAAGTGACTTAGTGGCATCCATTCACCACATGGCAGCTTTTGTCTACAGAAGACGACACCCGTCCTGCGATGTGTCAAGCGAGCAGGTGTGAAGCTGGAAAGATAGCCCGACAAGGCTTGTCGGGCAACCAACAACGTGACATGCATTTAATGCACCTTGTCAGCCTGCAGAGTTAGGTATGATAGCACGGTTTGCTATCTTATCAGTGCATAATGACTACTTTGCCATTGTAGTAGCCCCTTAATCTATAAAAAGAGGCCCATGGCAACCATAGAAAGGGTTAGAAGGTTGGACAACTCACACCCATGCGCGCGTAGCCACTGTCGCCCTGCCGGGCAAGTGTACTGCGCTCCACCACCATTCGCCCACCATCAATCCACCAAAGCATGAGTAGGGTTTTATGCCTGACGGCAGCCCGAACCTGGGTAAAATTGCCTGCGTGATCTCTGTCATGCTGCCCAACGGTCGTCTGCTCTTTGTGCAATGCGACATCCCCTTGCTGAACCATCAAGGGGCCCTCTGGTCCCATAGGTGGCCGTGGATTCCCACGATAGGCACCACCCAATGAAAACACCATTGCCAAGTGTCTCATGGCCAAAGGTATCAAGAAGGTAACTCCTAACATCAAAGCCACCATCATTACTACTCCTTCATTGTTAAATTGTGTTGATGATAGTGAGGTGGAGAAAGTTGATTAGAATGAGTTCACCAAGTTTGTGAGCAAGCTCAAGGGTGAGTCCAAGAAGCACTTTGTTGCTCTCTTGGAACAACTTGGTGAGGCCAATGATATCATTGAGTCGCATGAGGATACTATCTGCAAGTTGGAGGGGCATAGTCGTGACTATGATGTTGAGATTACGGGTCTTTCCATTGCTCTAGAGGAAGAGCGAGATCTTCGTTTGACTCTTGTGGAGTCACACAATGTTGATCATGCTAAATTGCAAAAAGATCTTGATCATGCTATTGTTCTTACTCGTGTGCTTAAATCCAAGAAATTCACACTGGGGGTTAGCCATGATAGACTCAAGGAAGAAATTCATACACTTGACAAGGCCCACAAGGTCTTGAAGGGTGGTTCATGCTTCTCTCCAAGAGTCACATGATCAACTCCAAGTGAAGCTAACCAAGGAGATTTCCACTTTCCCTCCTTTCCTTCTAATTGATAATGCCCATGCTACTAACCCTTGTTGCGAGCATGTGCATCTTGTGGAGGAAAATTCTAAGCTGAAAGAGCAACTTGGGAAGGGCCTTGTGACTTGCATACAAGGCGAGAAGAACCTCAATGACCTTTTGAGCAATCAAAAGGAATTTGTAGGAAAGGAAGAACTTGGGTTTGTGCCCAATTCAAAGAAGAAGAAGAAGAACAAGACCAAGCAACCTATCCCGCTCAAGGACACCTTTGTCAAGGCGGGTGAGGGTGCTCATGAGAAGAAGAAGAACAAGGAAGTGGGTGGTAATGCCAAGAACGGCAAAACCGCCCCTAGCAACAAAGTCAGCGACTTTAACCCCTCTTATGTTTTGTTCCATGCTAGTGATGGCCATGTTTATGCCAAATTTGTTGGTTCTTCTTATGAGTACATTGAATGGTCTGTTTGGGTTCCTAAGACCCTTGTTACTAACATCAAAGGACCCATTAAAAATGTGTACCTAAATCCTAGCATTGATCTCTTGTAGGAGTTTGCTTCTAGTGGGGTGTCATGGTTTCTCGATAGTGGATCAACAAATCATATGATCGGGAGCAAGGATTTGGTGGTGGATGTGCATCCAATTCCATCTATACCCACCCATGTCCAATTTGGAGATGCCTAAACTTCTAAGGTATTGGGACTTGGCAAGGTGGTCATCTCTCAAGATTTATCTATTGAGAAGGTCATGCTTGTTGAGTCCCTTGCATACAATTTATTTTTTGTTCGACAACTTGTACTTATGGGCTTTGCAACATTCTTTGATCTTGATACCGTGGCCCTTTTGTGGAGCAAGACTCTTAAAGTAACCTTTGTTGGACATGTCGAGAACAGTCTCTATGTGGTGAACTTTTCGGAGCGACGCACTAAGACCGCGACTTGCCTAATGGCTAAAGTTGATGTGGGTTGGCTTTGGCATCGCCGACTAGCCCATGTCAATATGAGATCTTTGCAAAGTCTCCTCAAAGGGGATCATGTCAATGGACTAAGAAAAATGTGAGTTTTGCCAAAGACCGTGCTTGCAATGCTTGTATCGAAGGAAAGCTTCATGGAACGGCTCACTGACCCTCAACTATCATCTACTCGAAGAGGCCCTTGGAGCTCCTTCACATGGATCTCTTTGGTCCTCCATCCTTTGATAGTCTTGGTGGAAGAAAGTATTACTAGGTGATTGTAGATGACTACTCAAGATATACATGGGTACACTTCTTCAAGACGAAGAGTGAGACTCAACAAACCATCATCAACTTTTCCAATGAAGCTCAACATCAACATGAAGCAAAGATTTTGATTATTATAAGTGACAACGGCACCGAGTTCAAGAAATACACCTTGGATGAGTTTCTTAGTGACGAGGGCATCAAGCACCAATATGCCACACCCTATACCCCTCAACAAAATTGTGTGGGGGAGAGGAAGAACCAGATGTTGATGGACATATCAAGGACCATGATGGCGGAATTCAAATCCCTGTAGAACTTTTTAGACGAAGCCATCAACACCTCATGTCATGCATCCAATAGGCTCTACCTCCGCAAAGGCTTGAACAAGACTCCATATGAAATACTTACCGGCAACAAGCCCAACCTCAAGTACTTCCGGGTGTTTGGTTGTAAGTGTTTCATTCTCTAGAAAGGTGTTCGTTTGTCTAAATTCAAAACTAGAGCTCAAGAGGGCATATTTGTTGGTTTACAAACTCTCATGCTTACCATGTTCTCAGCAAGTCCACCGGGCTCATTGAGGAGACGTGTAACATGGATTTTGATGAAAATAACGGCTCCCAAGTGGAGCAAAGTGGTCTTTGTGATGTAGGTGATGAAATTCCTCCCCAAGCCATAAGAAGAATGGGGATTGGTCAAATACTCCCCATTGAGGAACCCCTTGCGGCCGAAGGAGAAGGACAATACTCTACTCAAGTGGAGCCATCACGTACGCTAGACCCACACGCTTCCGAAGAATAAAGTGAAGGCCCTCATCTTAATGAAAAAGATCAAGGGCAAGATCAACCCCATGGAGATAGTGATGCACCAAATGGTGCCCAAGATCAAGTTCATGCCTCCGAGCTCGCTCAAGATCAAGAGCAAGCTCAAGACAGTGCTCAAGATCAAGAGCATGCTCAAGATCAAGAGCAAACTCAAGACAGTGCTCAAGATGAGCAAGATGATCCTCAAATACCCATCGAGGAACTTTCAGAGTGTCATGCCACCAACGTGGCTTCCAAGCTAAAACATTAACAACATGTAATGGAAAATGTGCTTGGAAGTTTGAGAAACATGTAACTACTCATTAACAATTGTCCAACTTTTGTGAGCATCACACGTTTGTTTTGTGTGTTGAACCTCAAAAGGTCCATGAGGCGCTCGTTGATGAAGATTGGCTTGAAGCCATAAATGATGAACTCAACAACTTCGAGCACAATCAAGTCTAGGATTTAGTGCCAAGGCCAACGGAGGAACATAATGTCATCCAAACCAAGTGGATTTTCAAGAACAAGCAAGATGTGAATGGTTTGGTTGTTCAGAACAAGGCAAGATTGGTGGTACAAGGCTACTTCCAAGTCGAGGGTATCGAATACGATGAAACCTTTGCTCCCGTTGCATGTCTTGAATCTATTTGCATGTTGCTTGCATATGCATCTCATCATGACTTTAAATTACAACAAATGAATGTGAAAAGTGCATTTCTAAATGTTCCTTTGAATGAGTTGGTGTATGTCAAAAAACCTCCAGGATTCGAGGATCCCAAGCTCCACAATCATGTATATAAACTCAAGAGGGCGCTCTATGGCCTTCAACAAGCCCCACATGCATGGTATGATCACCTTACCGAGTTGTTACAAGCTCGTGGGTTTGAAATAGGGAAAATTGATCCCACTCTTTTTACTAAGCGGGTCAAAGGGGATTTGTTAACATACCAACTATATGTTGATGATATTATTTTGGTTCTCCTAAAAAATCTTTCAATGATGAGTTTGCCGCACTAATGACCGAGAAGTTTGAGATGTCTATGATGGGAGAGTTGAAGTGTTTCTTGGGTTCGAAGTTGATACGTCTCCGACGTATCTATAATTTATGAAGTATTCATGCCATGTTTACAACGATTCCATATGATTTTGGTATGATTTGATTAGAACTAACCTGGACTAACGTTGTGATGACCCACAAGTATAGGGGATCAATTGTACCTATTTTTGATAAGTAACAGTGTCGAAGCCAACGAGGAGGAGAAGGAAATGACAAGTGGTATTCAGCAAGGTAATGTCTGCAAGTGCTGAAATTGTAAGTAGCGGATTAGTTTGATAGCAAGATAATTTGTAACAAGCAAGTAACGGTAGTAGTAACAAAAGGGTAGCAATGTAGCCCAATCCTTTTGAGGCAAAGGACAGGCCAAAATAGTATCTTATGATAAGCAAAGTGTTCTTGAGGGTACACGGGAAGTTCATCTAGTCACTTTCATCATGTTGGTTCAATTTGTGTTTGCTACTTTGATAATTTCATATGTGGGTGGACCGGTGCTCATGTGCTGTTATTACTTGAACAAACCTCCTACTTATGATTAACCCTCCCGCAAGCATCCGCAACTACGAGAAAAGTATTAAGAGTAAATTCTAACCATAGCATTAAAATTTTGGATCCAATTGGTCCCTTATGCAATAGCGCATAAACTGGGGTTTAAGCTTCTATCACTCTCGCTACCGATCATCTAATTGCTACTCCACAATGCATTCCCTTAGGCCCAAATATGGTGAAGTGTCATGTAGTCGACGTTCACATGACACCACTAAGGGAATAACAACATGCATACTATCAAAATATTGAACACATATCAAGTTCACATGATTACTTGCAACATGATTTCTCCCGTGACCTCAAGAACAAAAGTAACTACTCACAAATGATAAACATGCTCATGATCAGAGGAGTATTAAATAGCATAATGGATCTGAACATATAATCTTCCACCAAATAAACCATATAGTAATCAACTACAAGATGTAATCAACACTACTAGTCACCCACAAGCACCAATCTATAGTTCCGGTAACAAGGTTGAACACAAGAGATGAACTAGGGTTTGATATGGCATGGTGTTTTTGAAGATGTTGATGGAGATTACCCTCCCCAAGATGGAAGAGTTGTTGGTGATGATGAGTACGATGATTTCCCCCTCTGGGACGGAAGTTCCCCTGGCGGAATCGCTCCGCCGGAGGGCAAAAGTGCTCATGTCCAAGTTCCGCCTTGAGGCGGCGGTGCTCCGTCACAAAAGTCATTTCCTTATTTTTTCTAGGTCAAAATGACTTATATACGAGAAGATGGGCATCGAAGGTAGGCCGAGGAGGGCACAACCCAACAGGGCGCGCCT
Organism: Triticum aestivum; assembly: GCF_018294505.1. NCBI lineage: Eukaryota > Viridiplantae > Streptophyta > Magnoliopsida > Poales > Poaceae > Triticum > Triticum aestivum. The sequence goes on from NC_057795.1 coordinate 202,589,290, forward strand.
GGGGGCCCTGGCATGCCTAGGTGGGTTGTGCCCACCTGGTGGGCCCCCTCTAGTAGTTATTTGCTCCAATAATTCTTTTATATTCCATAAAAAAATCCCCGTGAAGTTTCAGCTCATTTGGAGTTCTGCAGAATAGATAGCCTGACGTAGTTTTTTCAGGTCCAGATTTCCAACTGCCGGAATTCTCCCTCTTTGTGCATACCTTGCATATTATGAGAGAAAAGGCATTAGAATTACTCCAAAAAGCATTATAATGGATAAAAATGTTATAAATAATTGTAAGAAAACATGATGCAAAATGGACGTATCAACTCCCCCAAGCTTAGACCTCGCTTGTCCTCAAGCAAAAACCGAAATCGAAAAACATGTCCACATGCTTCAAGAGAGAGGTGTCGATAAAAACTAAATATGAACATAGAAGCATCATGTTGATTATTATAACAACGACAAAATTAAACATAGGTCTTTTATCGTAGAACTTTTATCATATACTTCTCATGAATAAGTAACAGTTCATCACACAATCGAAGTATGAGGCAAAGTCTTTATTAAAACCAACAAACTATGTTCTTAGTCAACTTTGCAACTACAATTCATCATCTTTTCAGGAAGGGTCGTGTATCGGAGCCTTTAGGCAAGTCCACATACTCAACCATCATATATTCTTCTATGATTGCTAACACTCACCGCGTACCAATGAGCAAAGCGTTTTAACCGGACACATAGAAAGATAGGGGCTTATAGTTTTGCCTCCCAACATATTCACCTCAAGGGTGATGTCAACAATAATAACTCATGCTATCTATATTCAACTCGACATATGTGCCTAGATCTTTCCACACCAAATGATGCTTGCCAAAGGAGGAAAATAAAAGGAATAGAGGGAAAACTTTGACTCTTTGCATAAAAGTAAATACATAAAAGTAAAAGATAGGCCCCTCGTAGAGGGAAGCAGAGGTTGCCATGCGCTTATTTGTTTGTATTCTCGATCCCTTAGTGCAACAGAACGTCACGTTGTATTGCCCCTTAAGATGACAACCTTTATTATGCAGTTTGTCGCTTTTATTCTTTGCCATCCAAGTTCGTACTACGCTCAATTTTCTCTTACACTAAATGATGTCACACTTTTAGAAGCAATTTTTATTGCCTTTTTGCACCGATGACAACTTACTTGAGGGATCTTGCTCAATCCCTAGGTAGGTATGGTGGACACTTGAGAAATAAGATTTGGGTTTAAGGGTTTTTGGATGCACAAGTAGTATCTCTACTTAGTGTGGAATTTTTGGCTAGCAAAGGTAGGGGAAGCATCACATGTTAAAGGATCTATGACAATATGACTTCTATGTGAATATAAACAAACATAAACCATTAAGATGTCTTCCTTGTCCAACACCAACAATTTTGGCATATAATACTTTGATGAGGGCTCACAATCACAAAAGATTTCTAGGATATGTTAGTGTGCTAAAGTTTGGGCTCTTTAGAACCCCATACTTGTGCACGGGCAGTCGTACCCACACCCACGGCGAGGCCTGGCACTACAAAAAAAGACACATCCATGACATTTTGGGCCGAACGAATTTTTTTTCTGTCCATGACACTTCTATGACGATAATTGTCACAAAACTTGGTATCATCATAGATGTGGTGGGCTCCTACTTCTATGACAAAAAATGGGCTTTTCGTCCTGGGCGGGCCGGAGAGGCAGCTGCATGACATTCTTTGGGCCGTCCATGATGGAAAAAACCATGGTAGAAGCAAGGGCGAGGAAAATTTCGGGGAGTTCCCGGTTACGGTGGGTGGTCGGGGGCCGAGCGATGCACGTTTCTCTTGTACATGTACACGCGTGTGTGCGAGGTGTTGGGCTATAACTGAACCCGAGAAAGGCGTCACCTAATTGAACCCGAGCAATTGCACTGCAGGCTACGCGTTACTGAACCCGAGCGATCGAGCGATTCCTTCACTACTGCTGCTAATAGAAGTTGATCGATGCTGCCTCTTGATGAACAGTGAGCGTTGCTGGGGGCGGGGGTTTGGATGAACAGTGAGCGTTGCTGGGTGTTCGGATGAACAGTTCCCGGTGGGGGTGGATGAACAGGACCCCGTGGTGTTGCCTCTGGATGAACAGGACCCCAATCGATCGAGTCGGTTGGGGCTGGATGAACAGGACCCCGTGGAGGACTGGATGAACAAGACGACCCCGTGGAGGGCTGGTTGAACAATAGCGGGTGGAGGGCTGGATGAAAAGTAGCCCGTGGAGGGGTGGTTGAACAGTAGCCCGTGGAGGGGTGGTTGAACAGTAGCCCATGGAGGGGTAGTTGAACAGTAGCCCGTGGAGTCGCGCGCGGTGGAGGCTGGATGAACAGGAGCCCGTGGATGAACAGTCGCAGGTGGAGGCTAGAGGAGGTCGACAGTGGATGAACAGTAGGCCGTGGAGGCTGGAGGAGGTCGATGGTTGAGATGAACAATATCCCGTGGAGTCCCATTTTGTGGTACGCCACGCCCCTCCCCATGAACAGGATCCCCGTTTCGGCTGTAGCGCACCAACATAAGTCTGTTTCCTACGTCTTGAGGTACGCCACACCCCTCCCGATCAACAGGACCCCGTTTCAACCGTAGGAGGTCAAACAGAAGTCCGTTTCCTCCGTTTTGCGGTACGCCAGACCCCTCTCGATGAACAGGATCCCGTTTCGAACATGGTCGGTTGAACACAAGGTCGTTTCCTCCATTGTGCGGTACGCCAGGCCTCGTTTCCATCATCTGTTCTGTCCAAGCCCTCCCGATGAACACGACGACACATTCCGTTCCGACCCAGCCGGTTGGCTCCCCATGAACACGATGACGATGCTATTTCTCCCTTTCAACCCAACCATGTACACGAGCCCTGGCCGTACGTATGCATGAGTAGGCGTTCGAGACCCCGCCCTTATGTAGGAACATGGCCGTATTTTCTTTCTTGCACACTGACCGTTGTACATATGTGTACATGCTACGTGCGCGCCTATACTATGACACGTGCGCGTCTCTACATCGACCATTATGTATGTACACGTTTGCGACCAGAATGACAATGCTACGTACGCTTCGACCAGGTGGGTCCCGACTGTCACGCACTTCCTTGCATGCGAAGATGTAGCTGGTGGGTCCCACCAGTCAGGTGGCGAATCATTGTTTTTTTGCCCATAATATGGACGCACTTCCTTGCGTGCGAAGATGTAGCTGGTAGGTCCCAGCAGTCAGGGGGAAATGTTTTTTTTTTGCAAAATACGGTGGCCCGTCCGGTGGGTCCCTGCTGTCAGGTGGAGGAATCATTATTTTCCGCGTAATAAGGAGGCACTTCCTTGCTGCGGCCGCGGACCCAACTGTCAGCCTCTCCACGTAAAGTCCACATCTGATGGAAGTCGTTCCTTGACCACGTTGACCACGCCGCGCCGAGAGCACCAGGGCGGTGGACGATGGCTAGGCATAGGAAGGGGACAACGCGGAGCCGGGGAAGACGCAGCAGTGGATGCCCACGTGGAGATGAGTATGAGGGTTCACTGGTTCGGCTACGGTGTGAGGTTGTCGCCGCCGCAGAATAACAGGGGGTGTGGGTGAGTAGAGGGATGGCCTGGCCAGCGGTGGGAGTAGTAGGGGGCAGTGAGGCCTTTGCGGCAGCACAACCGGCCACGGGAGGCAGGAGAAGGTGACACGACCGGCGCTGCTTTGGGCGGCTGGAGCAAGAAGACCAAAGGTTGAAGAAGCACTATGGTCGTTGGATGGACATCATACGGTCACTGGAGCTAGAATCGTTCATATTGACTAAGTTGACAAAGCCCTCCGTCCCCGTCAACTTAGTAGGCCCACAAGTCAGCATCCCACTATGTTGGGTCCCAGCTAGCAGCGGGAGTATTCATTTTTTTGTGCGTAATAAGGAGGCACTTCCTTGTGTGCGAAGATATAGCTTGTGGGTCCGACCTGTCAGCGGGCGAAACATTTTTTCGCGAAATACAGAGGCCCTTCCGGTGGGTCCCAGATATCAGCTGCAGGAATCATTATTTTGTGCATAATAAGGAGGCATTTCCTTGTGTGCGGTCGTGGACCCATCTGTTAGCCTCTCCACGTACAGTCCACGTCTGATGGAAGTCGTTCCTTGACCATGTTGACCACATCGCGCCGAGAGCACCAGGGTGGTGGTTGACAATGAGGCCTAGGAAAGGGACGACGCGGAGCCGGGGAAGACGCGATAGTGGATGCCCACGCAAAGAGGAGTACGAGGGTTGACTAGTTCGGCTGCGGTGTGAGGCTGCCGTCGCCGCAGGGCCTGGCTAGCGGTGGGAGTAGTAGGGGGCGGTGATGCCTCAACGGCAGCGGCCACCAAAGGCAGGAGCAGGCTGTCTCGCCGGTGCTGGTTTGGGCGGCTAGTCCAAGAAGAGCAGCGATTGAAGAAGAAGCAGGACCATTCGATTCAAATCCAATGGTTACTGCTGGTAGAATCATTTGTTGACTAAGTTGACAAGCCCTGCGTACGCGTCAACTTAGTAGGCCCACAGGTCAGCCTCCCAACCGGTGCGCCCGAGGTGCCAGTGGGAGGAATCATTTTTTCGTGTAATAAGGAGGCAACTGATTGCGTGCGGCCAGGCCAACGAAGGTAGTAGGGTGGGCCGGTGAAGCCTGTGTCGCATCACAACGGGCCACAAGAGGAGGGAGCGGGCAGTCCTATCGGCGCTAGTTTAGGAGGCTGGAGCAGGAAGATTAGAGATTGAAGAAGCATGTCGACCGTTAGATGGACATCCAACAGTCACTGCTGCTAGAATCGTGTGTTGACTGACAAAGCCTTGCATAAACAAGTCAGCCTCGAAATCCGTGGCGTGTACATCCCATTTGCTATTATTTTTATAATTTTTACTCATTTTCTAATTCATATGGAATGTATTGCAGCCGTTTTCCATTTTTAGAATTTCTGCCCATTTTCTGGTCAGTACTAGGGTTAAATTTTTTAAATAAATATGCACGAAATTTTGAAAATTCGCAAATTTTTGCTGGGGAAGAAAATATTCTTAATCCAAAAATTAGTAGCTGTACTAAAACAAATTTAAAAATAAATTAGTACTATGTCATGTTAAATCCAATGAAATACTCCCTCTGTCCCAAAATTCTTGTCTTAGATTTGTCTAAATACAGATGTATCAAGTCACGTTTTGGTATAAAATATTTAGTGAAGAAAAAAATAAAAAAATAAACTAATATCCCATTTGCTATATTTTTTTGGAATTTTCAACCCCTTTGATATTACTTTTAACAGACACTGACCATACTCTTTGGCCAGGCCGGAATGCATCCCTCCTCGTCTTGAAAGATTTGCAGCCCAGTAAGTCAGAGAAAACAAATAGGCCTCGCTTGGGTATTCTTCAAAAAGAAATACTGGGCTACCTATTTTCCCAAACAAAAAATTGCTGGGCTGGTCATGTTGTTAGACGGGCCAAAGAGGCCATTGAAACCGGTATTGATAAAACTGCAATTGGCAGAGTTAAACATCACAAGGCAGGTGCTGCCAGAGCAGAGAATGGCCTTGTTGTCTACAAAAAGGTAGGGAAAGTAGCTAAAACATGTTAGGCCTGTTTACTACAACATGCTTAATACATCGACCATACAAAACATAGCCATTAATTGCAACTGGTATTGGTAAGATTGAACTGGTGAGTACGTACTTGGTAAGTCCTGAGAGGTAGTTGCTGAGTCACTTCATCTTGGCCAGAGCCCGCCCAAAGTCAGCGGCGGCAGAGGCGAGCTGTTCCTCCGGGTCAAAGCGTGGATCAGAGCCACTAACATGTGTACCTATAGGTAACTAGTAAATGTTAGAAGTTAAACTACAATTGCAAAAATTATGTGAGATACTATAAGACATGGGATGCAGCTAACCTTGATGGGAAACAACACCATCGGCCATTATGACCCTGCGTAAGCACATGGACATGCATGTTAAGTACAACAGGGCTAGCATCCACCAAAAATAGCAAATGGGCAGCATCTCTAGTGATATCACGAGTCATGTATTATAAGTTTATTGCTGGTATTGGTGAAATTGAGCTGGACAGTTAATACTTGAACATCACACAGTGTGTAGTACTGAAATAAAAAAGGCAAGAACATGCTTAATACATCAACCATACAAAACATAGAATTGCAAGTGGTATTGGTAAGATTGAGCTTGTCAGATCATACCTGTTAAGTCCTAGAGGGTAGTTGTTGGGGCCACTGTTCAAGATATCTTCCGATATTCCGATAAATCGGCCGATTTATCGTTTACCGGTGTCTGGCTGATAAGATAAATTGGCCGACAAATCAACCGATATGGCGATAAATCGGCCGATATGCCGATAAACTGGCCGATTTACCCCTTATCATGGGTCGACCGGTAAGTTCCCATAAGCGATATCCCCAACATTGGTTGGGGCACATCATCTGATCAAGAGAACGCACCGAGTCGACGGCGGTGGAGGCTAGGTGTTCCTCCGGGTCAACACGCATAACGGCCATCGCGCCATGGACCGCCATTAGCTCCTCGACCTCCATGTGATATGTGGTTGGGCTTGCACGGCGATGCTCTGGAGGTAGGGGCGATGGGGATTTGGAGGCATGCGGATGTTTCGCAGGCGCCATTTAAGCAATCAGGCCAGGGCCGTGATAAAGATCAGTGGGTTACCTGACTGGATCTGAGAAGAACGTAGATGTGGTTGAAGCTATGGTTGCGGCGGCGGCGGTTTGAGCTGCTGGTAGGGGGAGGGGGAGGGGAGATACAGAGGAAATTTGATGGGTGGGGATGTGGTTCGAGGAATAAATTCTAAAATCGCGCAACTAATGAAAATTTCACTGCGAAACTTGAAACTTGGGCAGGAGAAACACACAATGCAGACAAAGCGTGTAAAATACTCATGTGCGAGAAAAACGAAAATTGGTAGATCCCGTCTCCAAAAATATGTACACGTGTAGTTGATTTTTTTGGTCAATGGTACGCCTGGTTTATTAGGAAACATCGCAAGTGTAACTGACTTATGGATCATTAACGGAAAAAAACACACACAGGTACGCCATAGAAACCGTGTGTTTTGTGATCTTCTAATAATTCATATATCTATTAGCATCTCCAACCGCACCTAATTTCAAAAATATCTTTCATTGTATCAAGATTATTCAATGTACACGAACGAGGCAAGGTGAGACCCGATGAGCAATCATCGGTTTATGAAATGCAATCAAGTGTCAACCTGCCTCGCTCATGTAGCCAGATTTGATCCTATGCAACAAGAGAGAAGCTTGCTGCCATCCGCCGGGGTGACAATTTAAGCCGGTGCGCGGCCAACTCGCTAGGAAAGATGGGACTAAAAACCAGCTGCGGCCAGCTCTAGTCTCCTCCGGAGGCTGCGTGCGGACGTTTCAGTAGTATTTGGGGCCGGGTTCCGGCTACAAAACTTCAGTGAACACATGATAATCAATGTTGAAAGCCCTTAAAGGATACGCTTACCGGCATGGTACATTAATAACAGATAGTACCAACTTAAAGTACTACTGGTAATTTGCTCTAAGACTAGTACGTATGTAGTATTGGTAGATGCTCATAATTAATTATACAAACATACGGGCGACACACGCACTAACTACTCACATGCTGCCATCGGGGCATGCTGGCCAGACGCTGGCGTTCTCCTTCCTAGCCTTGTAGGCGGCTGCCCACCGTGCTTCGATCTCCGCCAAGCTCTCCTCAGCATGGTCTGCGGCCTCTTCTTTCTTGCGGCGGCGGGACTCTCTTTTCTTGACTGCTTTCTGCCTTTTCTGCTCATTCTATGCACCGTTGGCCACCTCAAGAGCCACTGCCCATTCGTCCATGGCAGCCTCAAAGTCCGCCCGTGTAACTGTGTGGCCGCCGGCGGGGATGAACTTGGTGTAGCGAGATGCCATCGCTTCCTTACCATGTGTGCGGTCGCAGGCGGCGAGGAACGCGGCGCAGCGGGATGCCATCGCTTCCTTACCAATTACTGTGCGACGCGGTGCCATGAACGACGCTTGGAGAGAGCTCTGGGATGGGGGGGTCGGGTAGTCATACAGTGCGGTGGTTTTTAAGACATCAACGACAAACGATGAAGGAAATTTGGCTTCCCTTACAATTTTGCTCGTTCATTATTGCACATGGTTCATCACCGTCGCCTCCGGAAACAGTGTGCGCCGAGCCTATTGTGTGTTGCGTTTATGATTGGCCAGAACCCCAGCCACACGGATAGCACGTGTGCATCATAGGATGCGCCATGATCGAACGGCAACCCACGTCCCTCACAGCACACCCATGCAGCTGTAGGTGGATTGGATTTATATGCGCTAAATGCCTAGAAAAAGCACATAATCCCCTAAATATGGTAAATGAGCCTAAAAATTGCCAAATTTGAACACGGTGATTTGCAGCGTGTGTGTTCGTCGTAGAAAAAACTCTAGGGCAAAGAACAAAGAAAATTTGGATTCCCCTTCAATCTTGGTGATTTTCCTCTCGAAAGCATGGGACTTCCTCGGTGATGGTTCAGTTTATGAAGGGCATGCATGACGACATAAGCCAAACCTTCTCAAATTTTTACCAGGGTGTCACATCCCTAGTTCTGGCCTGTCCTATGCCTGCTTCCATCTGAGCATCATGTTTAAATTTTTGAAACCTGAACTGAGGAATTCAGAAGCCTCAAAACCCTAAATAAAAGAAGGGCAAAAACCCTAAAATCTCATTCATTGTTCCAAAATGCTCTTCTTAGATGTTTAATATTTTTGGCAAGGGTTTTGATCCAAACCAAAAATAATGAACATTTTAAAAGGATTTATTTTGGGACTTTGGATTTAAATCAATACTATTTTGAATTTGAACTTATATCCAAATATTACTAAATATATGTTCAATAACTGAAACATTTTTATGTGCTTTGGTATAATTCCATTGTGCTAAATAAAATGTTCAGGGGAATTTTGTCACTGTCTTTGAATTTGTTTTATTTCAAAACAGTGGCAAAAGATTAAATAAAAACAAAACAGAAGAAAAATATGAAACAGAACAGAACTTACCTGGCGCCCACTTACCTGGCCCAGCTCCTCCAGCGGCCCAGCCCAGCCCATCTACCTCGCCGCTCGTCGTCTTCCTCTGCCAGTAGGCAGAGGCGAGGCGTGGCGCGCGCCCGAGAGCCCCAGCCACCTCCTGCTTCGCGCTGGAGGCCGCCCTTCGTCCTAATCCACGCCACGGAGCGCCAGGAAGCCCCTGTCTCTCTCTCACTCTCTCCCTCGCCTCATCCTCTCCTCTGCTCTCTCTCCCTCTCTGCCCGAGAGGAGCTCGTCGCCACCAACGCCGTTCGCCGCGGCCATAGCCACCCCCTCGTTCCCTCCTCGCATCCCTGAGCTCCGTCCCGACCCCATGAAGCTCTACCACGACGCATGCGACGCCGGGTGCCCTGTAGCCACGCCATCACCGCCATCTTCATCGCCACGGCCGGCGATCGCCGCCGTTCGATTCGCAGCACCGAAGACGCCCCCGAGCTCGCTGACCACCTCATCGTTCTCCCTGTGAGCTCCTGCTGCCTCCTCTTTGCTCGCTCCCTCTATTCCCGTCCCCTAGCTCCATCTTCCACCACGGCCAAAGCTCGCCGCCGCCGTGCCTCGTCGCCGTCGTGGCCAGAGCCACTGTGGCTCGAAGCCGGGCACACCACCGTGCTCCACACCTCACCAGGAGCACGTAGCACGCACCAACGCCTCCCCTAGCGCCCTGCATCGTCTAACCCGCCGTTGGCCGAACTCCGGCCGCCGCCTCCCTCGCTGCTGCCGACGCCACAGCTAACCCCAACTCTTCTGGCTTGCTCCATTGGATGTGCACGAGCTCGAGCTCCCTGTAGAACCCCTCCGCGCGTCGAATGGGCGCCGGAGCAGCCATCCCAGCGAGCCACCGCCGCGTCTGGTCGTTGCCGGCGGCTAGACGCCGGTGGATTAGCCCGGTTGACCAGGGATTTGACCCCCCTGGGTCACTGACGTGTGGGCCCGTCCCCTGCTAACTCTTGGTTAAGTTAATAACTAAGTTTAATTAAGCCACTGATTCACTGACATGCGGGCCCGGCCCGACTAATTAAACTAGGTTATGTTTAAGTTATATTAGGATTAGCCATAGTCACTGACCAGTGGGCCCCACTGGTCAGGTTTGACCCGGACCAGCCCAGTTGACTCTGCTGACGTCACAGTGACGTGGTGCTGACGCCATAAATCATTTCTGGATTTATTATTATTCAGGAAATTCCAGAAATAGCTAAAACTTCAATAAATCATAGAAAATTAACCGTAACTCCAAATCAAATAATTTATATATGAAAAATTATCAGAAAAATTCAAGGAATCCATATGTACAATTTTCATGCATGTTAGAACATCTTATAGATGCTGTTTAGCACAAATCATATTAAGGGCATTTAAATAATCATATATGGATTTGGAATTTGAATCATGTATTCAAACCAACTTCATTTAAATCATAGCCAAGTGCATTAGCCCAAAACACATTCATATTGCCATGTCATAGCATGCATCATATTGTGCATTGCATTGATCGTGTTTCTTCTGTGTTTGCCGGTGTTGTTCCCCTCGGTAGACGCTGTACCGATGATGTGATTGTTGACACCGATGAAGACTCAATGCTATCTTCAGAAGTGCCAGGCAAGCAAAACCCCCTTGTTCATTCCGACACAATCCTACTCTCTTGCTCCTGCTGAACCCTTTATCCTTTGCATGACCTGTCATTGCCACAGTAAATAGATGAAACCCACTAGCATGAGTAGGAGTTGTTTGAGCCCTGATGTGCCTACTCATTCATGCTTGTTTGTCATGCCTGCTACTGCTTAGAGTTGAGTCAGGTCTGATTCATCGGGGATGAATCAGAGGCGTGTGAACATGTCCTGCTGTGTGTGAGCTAAGTGTGTGAACACGATTTGGTAAAGGTAGTGGTGAGAGGCCATGTAGGAGTACATGGTGGGTTGTCTCATTGCAGCCGTCCTCAGGAACTGAGTTCTGTGTTTGTGATCCATGACCAGCTACTACCACACATTGGAATGCTTAAGTGCCCCTCTCGGCTTATTAATCAACTTGATCTCTGTCCAGGAGTTGCAACTAGTTTCTAGTGTTTGTAGGTAGTGTTAGTAGTCTACCAAGTGGCACCCGGTACAGGTGGGCTTGGGACAGACTAGGCACAGTGGCCCGGTGTACCAAGTGGCACCCGGTTGGTGGGCTTGGGAACCCTGCACACATCGTTTGGGGCTGTAAGCGACACCCCGGCCGGATCTCCTTGCGGATGGAACCCGAATAGGCGATAAACCTGGACCAGATACTTGTTCGGTTAGTCAGGTCGTGGCCGACGCCCTCGCCCGGCTTCCGCTTGAAGGTTGCCGAGGTACATGACGTGTACAGGGCGGTAAGTGGCGGGAGCGTGTGTGAAGAAGTACACCCCTGCAGGGTTATCATCATGTATTCGAATAGCCGGATTCCTAGGATATGGAAACTTGGACCCCTTGCATAGTTCATAGACAAGTGAAAGTGGATACTCTAAAATACGCAAGATAAGCATGAGTGCTATGGATGGCGTTCTCGTAGGGAGACGGGAGCGGATCCATAGTGGTGTATTGATATGGTGAATATGTGGACTCGTGTGCGCCACCTCAAAAGAGTTATTTGCAGTCGTAGTTTAGGATAGCCACCGAGTCAAAGCTGGCTTGCTGCAGTTAAACTCCACCACCCCCCCTTGTTGATAATGATGCATATGTAGATAGATCTGATGTAAGTCTTGTTGGGTACATTTGTACTCACGTTGCTTAATTTATGTTTTTGCAGAGAGACTTCAGTCTCACTAGTAGTTCCGCGTGGACTTCGACGTTTAGCTTGTTACCTCAGCTACGATCTTGTGCCCTTGGCAGGATTTGGTAGATAGTCAGGCTTCTCAGCCTTTTCCATTTATAGTTGTCTGTACTCAGGCAGGTTAATCTTCCGCTTGTGCTTTGACTTGTATGCTCTGATTGTTGGGTCATGAGACCTATGTTTGTAATATCTCGCTCCTCGGAGCCTATTGAATAAACTACTGAGTCGTAGAGTCATTTTGTGATGCCATGTTGTATTGCACATATCGAGCATATTGTGTGTATGTTATTGAAATGCTTGGTATGTGTGGGATCTGACTATCTAGTTGTTTATCTTTAGTAGCCTCTCTTACCGGGAAATGTCTCCTAGTGTTTCCACTGAGCCATGGTAGCTTGCTACTGCTCCAGAACACTTAGGCTGGCCGGCATGTGTCCTTCTTCTTTCCCGTGTCTGTCCCTTCGGGGAAATCTCACACGATGAATACCGGAGTCCTGTTAGCCCGCTACAGCCCGGTTCACCGGAGTCCTGCTAGCCCAGTGCTATAGCCTGGATTCACTCGCTGATGACCGACACGTTCGATGCTGGGTCATGGATTCCTGTCCCTGTAAGTTTGTGCCACTTTGGGTTTACGACTAGCCATGTCAGCCCGGGCTCCTTATCATATGGATGCTAGCGACACTGTCATATACGTGTGCCAAAAGGCGCAAACGGTCCCGGGTAAAGGTAAGGCGACACCCGTGGGAATACCGTGCGTGAGGCCGCAAAGTGATATGAGGTGTTACATGCTAGATCGATGTGGCATTGAGTCGGGGTCCTGACAGCGTTGGTATCAGAGCTTGACTGCCTGTAGGATTACCAAGCCAAACTGGTCGAAGTTGAGTCTAGAAATTCATTAGTTATATAAGGGAATTGATTGTGGGATGGAACGTAAGGCTCTTTTTACTCCTTATACCTTATGCCCTTCTAATCTGAGTCATCTTATCTTTCCTACGGGGTTAAGGAATTAGGCTTTCTCCTCTTTCTATCAGGATCACGTGTTATTAATCCGTAGACTTATAAGATTGTTGGATTTAAGTCTCAGCTCAGTTCCTATTATTTCCGTATGTTAATTGTTGATCTCGAAACCTTGATATTGTGCTTCCGAGTGGTTATGCCACCAATTTTGTGGATGTCTCAAATCTTTTCTGAGCATTTACAGCCGTTATGCTGTCCGAGTCATCCCAGGTTTCTAAATAATCTGATGCATTTGCAAAATCCTTTCCCTCTGGTTTCGATGTTCCTTTATGCCAGCTCAATCACACTAATTGTTGGGTTGAGGTATTCTATTGCCTTGACACTTATGTTGGAGTTATTATTATGACCCTAGGTGTCTTAGGGGGTCATCTAGTAATTTAACCATGATTTGTGCCCCAGTGTGAAGATTCTGGCTTTTATTCTCGAAAGCATCCCGTGATGCCATTTAGTAGTAGGTATTCTATTCCTGGGTTTTTGAACCCGAGATTCACCCTACTTACTTCATGTTGATAGTAATTGCTAGCTCCCTTAGGTTATTAGTAACCTTTGCGATAGTCCTCGAGGTTCGTGGTACATCCTTCTTCCAACTACCATGAACCATTCTTGGCAGGAGTTCTTCTGAACCAAAAGATGACAACAAGAGTGCTCTTGATGAGTTCTCCATGCTATATTGTGACTCTGCCAGCTCAACCTTTCTGCATGGGTTATCCGGAAGAAACCTGTTGAACCCGATTTGACATACTAACCTATGCATCCACAACTCAGAAAGTTATATGTTCCTTTGAGTTGTCCCTCTTTAGTTGTCTACTGACACTCGTCTATCAATTGATAGTCAAGAGTATGCGTGAAATCGTTCATCGATACCTATTACTCTTGTGGTCCATCAAGCCATTCTATTCCAGAATGACTAGGAGAAATGAACTCCAGTACCTCATCCATATCTAGGATTGGGTCAAGGTAGTCATGCTCCGCAGATCAAAATGCCAGCCCAGCTTTTGATTCTGTTCTACACTGAAGTATTACCGTCTTTATGTCAGGATTTTCATGAGGATTGCACCGGCTCTTGTAAATTCTTGATGTAGTGATACTTCTCGCCATCATTATTCATCCCTCGGTTCCGTGTTGTCGCAACCGGAATGCCGACAAGTGAATCGTGATGTGTGAATTCAATACTCCTAGCAACCTTGTTGCTTGGTAGTTAATGGACAATAACCTCATTCTTAGCATGTTGATTATTGAATCACCTTTCTAAGATAGATTGTGCTACCTAGTCCTTATTTCCTGGTGCACTCTTTGATTGATGAGTTAGGATTTTGTCAAGTCCTCGCTCATTTGATCATATCATCTTGCCCTGAAAAGCAAGATTGTTCTCGAGCTTAGTAACATACCGGTGGTTCGTGACTTTCCAAATATCTTCTTGGAAGTGTCACCGGGTTGTTTCCTGACCGCTATGTTGAGCTCGTGATCAAGTTGGTTTATCCTGTAAACCACCCTTTCTCCAAGAATCCGTGTTGGATACCCCTGAGCTAGTTGGTTAAGCTAGACAACAACTTGGAGAGTTGGAAGATAAAAGCTTGCCTGACTTAGTTCATGTTAAGGGATATCTTTTTGCGTGTGTGTGTGTGTGTGTGTTGAAGAAAGATGGTATCTTCATCAATTGGTCCTTGTGAACAATTGTTGGATCTATTATCTTACCCAAACCTTTGATTTAAGTATGGGCTATCGCCAAATCAAATCATAACCAACGATGTTCGTAATGCTGTCTTACTCGTGGATTTTCCTCGAGCATACACCATTATATCTTTTGGTCTGACCAATGCTATCACCGTGTTCACTTAACTATGGAATTCCTTTTAAAAGGGAACCTGGATGAATTGTTGTTGAGCCCATCAACAACATCCTTATCTTCTCCATGATTCTGTTGGACATTAAGCTAGTGTTGGAAACTTTGTAAACAATGCCTTCGAGTTCCGTCTCTGAGGTATATGTTTGGAGGAAAGAAGTGACTTCCTTTAATTCACGTGCACTTGGTGTAAGTTGCCGCCATGGATCCGAGAAAGATTGTTTTTGGTTTCCTTTGGAATCATCCCAAGTCAGTCATGCATGTGCGAAGTATACATTGGGCTATGAGATTAGCTACCTCCATTCCATATGTGTCCCTAGCACGCCAAGCCACTGGTTGACTTGCTCAAGGATAAGAAGTTCATCGATAAGTGCACAAGGACTTCGATATCCTCGATGCTGGTTCCCCACCGGAACTCGGTAGTGTTTTATTGTAAGACTACCATGTGATCATGTTTTGTCTGGGACAACATGTTCACATGTGTGCAGCAGAACCAGCTCATGTTTTGGAGCTTACTACCGTAGTCCATTTCCCGAGAATCTCGCAACGTCATCTCGTCGATTGTGTTGCAAACTTTCATTTTTCTTCCTAGACTCGATGAGTCTAGATATCCTGACACCAACCAGATCTGAATCTCAGGCAGATATGATGGTTGGAACATTTCCCAAGAACTATAATACTGGTCCCTCGATAACCAGTAAAGTGGATGTCGTGGCCAACCCACCTAGCCGGAAGACCTATTATTGTAGTATCTTGATTAAGGAAATTGGCCACCTCCCCATAAGGATTTAATAGGATTTACCTCCGTAACTGTTCCTTATGGATTCTATTGCTCCCGAAGTCCGACCTTTACCTGATGTTCTAGTTATCAAACCATATCTAGGAATGGGATACACTAGCACGTCAAGGAGAACATTAGAAGCGGAGTGCTAAATGTCTCTCGGTCGATCATCCAGATTTTGTTTCCTTGGCTTCGCTAAGGTGAAATCTGAGAAAGTGTTATCTTCCTTTGCATCTGCATCATCCATCATCATTCATCATGGTAGCAAGTTGTGTTTCCAGGATCCTTCACACGGATATTGGTAAAATCTTGATGGTTATGGAAATGCTCAAGTTCTTGAGAGCTCGCACAAGTGCTAGGTTTGATCGTCGGCATTAACTATATAGTGCTCTCAGTTTCCTCGGCAATGCTATGACCTTTTCAAACAGTGATTTCACCCTCTATTGTTGGGTTCTTCCCCAGTTATCAGAATCATTCCCAGTATTTGCATTTTGTTCCCAGCTTGCACCGCCAATGTACCATTCTACCATGGGTCTCTTCCATTTCCGATGGTAAGCAAATTCATCCATTATGTTGTCTTCAACAAGGTAATCCACATCATCCAAGTCCGAGTATGCCATTCTACCGACCCCCTCCAAACGATCGGTCGAGAATTGCCTTAGGTTGGTTTAAAGAGTTTTAATGATCTTTGAATCAAAAGTAATTCTTTTTGCCACTTAAGGGGATATATCTACAAGTCACCTTCCCTAAGGTGCATCGTTATGGTATCATGGCAATTCAACTCCTCGCTACGTTGACAACCGATCCCCACATTCTTAAGTCTGGGATTGTTGTCTACCTAGTGAACCTTTGTCATCTGCTTCACTCCATTCCTATGGATGTGTGCTTCGTCTCTCAGCCCGAGAGAGGTTGCTATGTCTCATTCCGTGAGTTAATCCTGAGTTGTTCGATCTTCGAGAAGATCGACCCTTCTAGAGTCTCCTTTTTCCCTCCTTGTCATGTTGGCAGGATTTCTCAGAGCTAGACGACAAGACAAAGATGGTGATTGAATCAACGTTCATTTGAAGTGCAACGAGGATCATGAAGATTATACTAGTTTGCGTTTCCCCTTCATCTTACCCTACGCTTGAATCTCGAGACGAGATTCTTGTTTAGTGGGGGTGAGTTGTCACATCCCTAGTTCTGGCCTGTCCTATGCCTGCTTCCATCTGAGCATCATGTTTAAATTTTTGAAACCTGAACTGAGGAATTCAGAAGCCTCAAAACCCTAAATAAAAGAAGGGCAAAAACCCTAAAATCTCATTCATTGTTCCAAAATGCTCTTCTTAGATGTTTAATATTTTTGGCAAGGGTTTTGATCCAAACCAAAAATAATGAACATTTTAAAAGGATTTATTTTGGGACTTTGAATTTAAATCAATACTATTTTGAATTTGAACTTATATCCAAATATTACTGAATATATGTTCAAATAACTGAAACATTTTTATGTGCTTTGGTATAATTCCATTGTGCTAAATAAAATGTTCAGGGGAATTTTGTCACTGTCTTTGAATTTGTTTTATTTCAAAACAGTGGCAAAAGATTAAATAAAAACAAAACAGAAGAAAAATATGAAACAGAACAGAACTTACCTGGCGCCCACTTACCTGGCCCAGCTCCTCCAGCGGCCCAGCCCAGCCCATCTACCTCGCCGCTCGTCGTCTTCCTCTGCCAGTAGGCAGAGGCGAGGCGTGGCGCGCGCCCGAGAGCCCCGGCCACCTCCTGCTTCGTGCTGGAGGCCGCCCTTCGTCCTAATCCACGCCACGGAGCGCCACGCAGCCCCTGGCTCTCTCTCACTCTCTCCCTCGCCTCATCCTCTCCTCTGCTCTCTCTCCCTCTCTGCCCGAGCGGAGCTCGTCGCCACCGACGCCGTTCGCCGCGGCCATAGCCACCCCCTCGTTCCCTCCTCGCATCCCTGAGCTCCGTCCCGACCCCATGAAGCTCTACCATGACGCATGCGACGCCGGGTGCCCTGTAGCCACGCCATCACCGCCATCTTCATCGCCACGGCCGACGATCGCCACCGTTCCATTCGCAGCACTGAAGACGCCCCCGAGCTCGCTGACCACCTCATCGTTCTCCCTGTGAGCTCCTGCTGCCTCCTCTTTGCTCGCTCCCTCTGTTCCCGTCCCCTAGCTCCATCTTCCTCCACGGCCGAAGCTCGCCGCCGCCGTGCCTCGTCGCCGTCGTGGCTAGAGCCACTGTGGCTCGAAGCCGGGCACACCACCGTGCTCCACACCTCACCAGGAGCACATAGCACGCAGCAATGCCTCCCCTAGCGCCCTGCATCGTCTAACCCGCCGTTGGCCGAACTCCGGCCGCCGCCTCCCTCGCCGCTGCCGACGCCACAGCTAATCCCAACTCCTCTGGCTTGCTCCATTGGATGCGCACGAGCTCGAGCTCACTGTAGAACCCCTCCGCGCGTCGAATGGGCACCGGAGCAGCCATCCCGGCGAGCCACCGCCGCGTCTGGTCGTTGCCGGCGGCTAGACGCCGGTGGATTAGCCCGGTTGACCAGGGATTTGACCCCCCTGGGTCACTGACGTGTGGGCCCGTCCCCTGCTAACTCTTGGTTAAGTTAATAACTAAGTTTAATTAAGCCACTGATTCACTGACATGCGGGCCCGGCCCGACTAATTAAACTAGGTTAGGTTTAAGTTATATTAGGATTAGCCGTAGTCACTGACCAGTGGGCCCCACTGGTCAGGTTTGACCCGGACCAGCCCAGTTGACTCTGCTGACGTCACAGTGACGTGGTGCTGACGCCATAAATCATTTCTGGATTTATTATTATTCAGGAAATTCCAGAAATAGCTAAAACTTCAATAAATCATAGAAAATTAACCGTAACTCCAAATCAAATAATTTATATATGAAAAATTATCAGAAAAATTAAAGGAATCCATCTGTACCATTTTCATGCATGTTAGAACAACTTATAGATGCTGTTTAGCACAAATCATATTAAGGGCATTTAAATAATCATATATGGAGTTGGAATTTGAATCATGTATTCAAACCAACTTCATTTAAATCATAGCCAAGTGCATTAGCCCAAAACACATTCATATTGCCATGTCATAGCATGCATCATATTGTGCATTGCATTGATCGTGTTTCTTCTGTGTTTGCCGGTGTTGTTCCCCTCGGTAGACGCTGTACCGATGATGTGATTGTTGACACCGATGAAGACTCAATGCTATCTTCAGAAGTGCCAGGCAAGCAAAAACCCCTTGTTCATTCCGATACAATCCTACTCTCTCGCTCCTGCTCTCTTTTACTGCATTAGGACAACAACGACATATTTGTTACTTGCTGCGGTAGCTGAACCCTTTATCCTTTGCATGACCTGTCATTGCCACAGTAAATAGATGAAACCCACTAGCATGAGTAGGAGTTGTTTGAGCCCTGATGTGCCTACTCATTCATGCTTGTTTGTCATGCCTGCTACTGCTTAGAGTTGAGTCAGGTCTGATTCATCGGGGATGAATCAGAGGCGTGTGAACATGTCCTGCTGTGTGTGAGCTAAGTGTGTGAACATGATTTGGTAAAGGTAGCGGTGAGAGGCCATGTAGGAGTACATGGTGGGTTGTCTCATTGCAGCCGTCCTCAGGAACTGAGTTCTGTGTTTGTGATCCATGACCAGCTACTACCACACATTGGAATGCTTAAGTGCCCCTCTCGGCTTATTAATCAACTTGATCTCTGTCCAGGAGTTGCAACTAGTTTCTGGTGTTTGTAGGTAGTGTTAGTAGTCTACCAAGTGGCACCCGGTACAGGTGGGCTTGGGACAGACTAGGCACAGTGGCCCGGTGTACCAAGTGGCACCCGGTTGGTGGGCTTGGGAACCCTGCACACATCGTTTGGGGCCGTAAGCGACACCCCGGCCGGATCTCCTTGCGGATGGAACCCGAATAGGCGATAAACCTGGACCAGAGACTTGTTCGGTTAGTCAGGTCGTGGCCGACGCCCTCGCCCGGCTTCCGCTTGAAGGTTGCCGAGGTACATGACGTGTACAGGGCGGTAAGTGGCGGGAGCGTGTGTGAAGAAGTACACCCCTGCAGGGTTATCATCATGTATTCAAATAGCCGGATTCCTCGGATATGGAAACTTGGACCCCTTGCATAGTTCATAGACAAGTGAAAGTGGATACTCTAAAATACGCAAGATAAGAGTGAGTGCTATGGATGGCGTTCTCGTAGGGAGACGGGAGCGGATCCATAGTGGTGTATTGATATGGTGAATATGTGGACTCGTGTGCGCCACCTCAAAAGAGTTATTTGCAGTCGTAGTTTAGGATAGCCACCGAGTCAAAGCTGGCTTGCTGCAGTTAAACTCCACCACCCCCCCTTGTTGATAATGATGCATATGTAGATAGATCTGATGTAAGTCTTGCTGGGTACATTTGTACTCACGTTGCTTAATTTATGTTTTTGCAGAGAGACTTCAGTCTCACTAGTAGTTCCGCGTGGACTTCGACGTTTAGCTTGTTACCTCAGCTACGATCTTGTGCCCTTGGCAGGATTTGGTAGATAGTCAGGCTTCTCAGCCTTTTCCATTTATAGTTGTCTGTACTCAGACAGGTTAATCTTCCGCTTGTGCTTTGACTTGTATGCTCTGATTGTTGGGTCATGAGACCTATGTTTGTAATATCTCGCTCCTCGGAGCCTATTGAATAAACTACTGAGTCGTAGAGTCATTTTGTGATGCCATGTTGTATTGCACATATCGAGCATATTGTGGGTATGTTATTGAAATGCTTGGTATGTGTGGGATCTGACTATCTAGTTGTTTATCTTTAGTAGCCTCTCTTACCGGGAAATGTCTCCTAGTGTTTCCACTGAGCCATGGTAGCTTGCTACTGCTCCGGAACACTTAGGCTGGCCGGCATGTGTCCTTCTTCGTTCCTGTGTCTGTCCCTTCGGGGAAATGTCACGCGATGAATACCGGAGTCCTGTTAGCCCGCTACAGCCCGGTTCACCGGAGTCCTGCTAGCCCAGTGCTACAGCCTGGATTCACTCGCTGATGACCGACACGTTTGATGCTGGGTCATGGATGCCTGTCCCTGTAAGTTTGTGCCACTTTGGGTTTATGAGTAGCCATGTCAGCCCGGGCTCCTTAACATATGGATGCTAGCGACACTGTCATATACGTGTGCCAAAAGGCGCAAACGGTCCCGGGTAAAGGTAAGGCGACACCAGTGGGAATACCGTGCGTGAGGCCGCAAAGTGATATGAGGTGTTACATGCTAGATCGATGTGGCATTGAGTCGGGGTCCTAACACAGGGCATGGTGAGGCCATACCAGGCGCCATGTTTTCCAAGCATTTATTTCATTTTTTCTATAGTTGAAAACACAATAAACAAACATTTGTGGTTGACTATTGCCACACATTTCATCGAAATATTTACCCATTCCTTGTAAAAGGCATGAGAATTTACTAAAAGGCACGAGCATGGTTTTCCAAGCCGTTCTTGTGCATCCTTTCATGCACGGATTGTTTGAACTTGAATTATGTGCATTAATGCCTAGAAAATGCACATAATCCCCTAAATATGGTAAATGAACCCGGAAAAGGGCCAAATTTGAACACGGTGATTTGCAGGGTGTATGTTCATCATAGAGAAAAACTCAGGACAAAGGACAAAGGAAATTTGGATCCCCCTTCAATCTTGGTGATTTCCCCCTCGAAACCATAAACTTCCTCGGTGATGATTTGATTTATGAAAGGTGTGCACGACGACATAAGGCAAACATTCTCAAATTTTTACCAGGGCACGGTGAGGCCATGCCATGGCATCACGCCAGGTGTCATGTTTTCCAAGCATGTATTTCATTTTTGTATAGTTGTTAACACAGTAAACGACGCGTTTGTGGTTGACTATTGCGACACATTTCCTTGAAATCTCTGCCCATTCCTTGTAAAAGGCATGAGAATTTACTAAATAGCACGAGCATGGTTTTCCAGACCGTTCGTGTGCACCTTTTCATGCACAGATTGTTCGAATTTGAATTATGTGCATTAATGCCTAGAAAATGTACATAATCCCCTAATTATGGTGAATGAGCCTGAAAATATGTCAAATTTGAGCATGTTGCATTGGAGGGGCTATGTTGATCGTTGGAAAAAACTAAATGACAAACTAGGACAGAAATTTGGATTCCCCTTTAATCTTGGTGATTTCCCTCTCGAAAGCATTGAACTTCCTCGGTGATGGTTCGATTTATGAAGGGCATGCATGACGACATAAATCAAACCTTCTCAGCTTTTTACTAAGGCACGGTGAGGCCATACCATGGCACCATGCTAGGCGTCATGTTTTTCAAGCACGTATTTCATTTTTCTGTAGTTGATAACCCAGTAAATGATGCATTTGTGGTTGACTATTGCCACACATTCCCTTGAAATCTCTGCCCATTCCTTGTAAAAGGCATGATAATTTACTAAATACCATGAGTATGGTTTTTCCAGACTGTTCTTGTGCACCTTTTCAAGCACCGATTGTCCAAATTTTAATTATGTGGATTAATGCCTAGAAAATGCACATAATCCCCTAAATACGGTGAATGAGCCCGGAAAAATGCCCAATTTGAACAAGCTGCATTCGAGGGGGTATTTTGATTGTAGAAAAAACCGAATGACAAGCTAGGAAGGAAATTTGGATTCCCGGCTTGCTGATTTCCCCCTCGAAACCATGAAAATTCCTCGGTGATGGTTCGATTTATGAATGGCGTGGATGACGACATAAGCCAAACCTTCTCAAATTTGTACTAGGGCATGGTGAGGCCATACCATGGCACCATGCCAGCCGTCATATTTTTTAAGCATGTATTTCATTTTTGTACAGTTGAAAAACCAATAAACGACATGTTTGTGGTTGACTATTGCCACACATTTCCGTAAAATATCTACCCATTCCTTGTAAAAGGCATGAGAATTTACTAAATAGCGCGATCATGGTTTTCTAGACCGTTCTCATGCACCTGTTCATGCACCTGTTGTTTGAATTTGAATTATGTGCATTAATGCCTAGAAAATACACATAATCCCCTAAATATTGTAAATGAAACCGGAAAAGTGCCAAATTTGAACGGTGATTTGCAGGGTTTATGTTCATCATAGAAAAAAACTCATGGACACTCGACAAAGGAAATTTGGATTCCCCTTCAATCTTGGTGATTTACTATCACACACGATTCATCTCCGTCGCCTTTGTGAACCATGTGTGTCCACCCACACATGAAAAAGGAAAAGAAAACCCTCACCCACTTCGTCCCCACCCACTTGCCGCGGACTTCTCCACAACTCTGCACTTCATCAACTTCTATCGCGGCGGCCACCCTAAGCTCGACAGTTGTCGTCGGCGGGCAGAGGTCGTCCTCCAAACGGCATGTGATTTCGCCCCTACCGCTTTCCTCCCCCTATCTGCACTGACATTCTAGACTCTGGTCGATTGGGGTTTTCTGCGGGATTGGGCCGGGGATTTTTCTCATGGAGAAGGTAATCATGTTAGCAAAATATTCACTCATCTCTTATCATAGTCCGTCTGTCGCTGTTAATGAACTGGCGGAAATCGCTGTGGATTCATTTTTCTTCTAGCTGATTCGAGGGTTTTCATTCATGTGTCCACAGTGCTACCACATATCGGGCAAGTGTAGTCGCGGCCAGTCGGAAATGAAGTTCTATCTCACCATTCTAGATGACTTTAGGGAGGGCTCGGTATGTTCAATCTCAACCTACCATGGTCGGCATGGCCTAAATTTGTGAACATATACCGTCTGTTGCTACATTTGGATAATAGTATGGTGCCACGTGCAACCTAGATGTCGAAGCTGATTTTCCACCTATATTAGGCAAATATATGATGTATTGTTCATCAGTTACTCTCGTATTTGCATAAAATCTTTGTTACCTTATCTACTTTTAATTATATATTTTCGTACTTTGCTTTCATCTATATATTGATCTGTTCTATCAGTTACTCCCATATTTGCATCTCGCTCTGTTATTTCAATTTATCTAATTTACGATCTTAATTTTTGTTTCAAGCAGTACATCCCTTGCTTTGCAAGAACAGGAGTAGAAGGAAATCTTGGGCTTTACTTTGTGGATGCCTCCATGGATGTCATATTGACAACACAGGATGGATTTACAATGATGGTTAGCGTAAAACTTGATAAAGATGGTCACTCCTATTTTGATGCGGACCTTTAGAGAAAATTGTCTAAGTGTTATGAACTGAAAGCTGGCAATAAAATTCTAGTGCGTGCACCACAGCCTGGTCTAATTAACATGAATGTTTACTTCCCCAACATCATCAGTTGATCAAAGTCTGATCGAGGTTAGTGTGTCCTTCCAACTTTCTCAATGCTAGCATATCACTTAGCAAAATTAGGGTATTTGTTCTGACTAATTGATCACTATTTAAGCAACCAATTGTGATTTCATTTTCTGACTCCGTTCCTAGGCATTAACAAATTCTATTTACCAATTTATGTGCACTATATATTCTTCTGCCATTTTCTGAATAAATAATACCTTTCCACCTTTTAAGCAGGATATGTTGGATGCATAGTGAATGATCGGTATGTTACTAAGCGTACCAAATTTCACTAGAAGGACTTGAAGCATGTCATAAACTTTGTTGATAATCTGTCAAAGATAGCACATCGTATGAACGCTGGATTTTGGATGGGATTAATTATACTATGGTGCACACATTGAGCAAGACCAATTGTGTGCAGAAAACGCTAGTACAAAGTCTTATTTTTATGTTGATGCTCATAAACTATATATATCTTCAGCGATATGTTACAATTGGTTTTTATCCTACATTTCAACAGAAATTGCCCGCTGTAGCACTTCCTGGTTCGATTTCCCAGCGTGGTCGAATTACACTTGTGCCTGCTAATAACTCCAAAGTGATTGCAAGGTACTGCATTTCCTGCAGAAATGGAACCATTCAAATTAACAAGTTCTCACTTGTCGTCGCAATGCATCCATATTGGAAAATTGGAGACACTGTTCTATTGATGCTCTACCAAGGCACATGAGGGCTCTTCCTTTTCATTGACGAAATGCCGAGTCGCCGTGATCAAGCTGCTTCCAACGGATAGTTGTGGTTGTTGGCCCTCAGCCTTTTAAAATGTGCTAGCTGTTACTATGTTAAGTATGTAGATATGGACCATATGGTTTGGCCCTCTACCTCTTAAAATGTGATAGTTGTTACTATGTTAAGTATGTAGATATGGACCATATGGTTGTCAAAACCGTGTTACGAAGATCCTCCTTTTGTCGAATAGTTTAACCACTATATATATGTTACTCAAATGTTGTTAGCCAAGTTCTTAAATTTTCATGGAAAGTATTAGTATCGTACACAATTCATTGAGTTTAAGTGTGTGCCCGATATCATGAAGGCATTTGCATATTAACTCTCCATATTGCAAATTCACACACGTGTTAACATAAGGAAATGTATGTGTAACTTACTAATCATCGCAAACGAGTACTCGCAGACACATCGTGTGTGATACTCCCAGCCACAGCAAGCAATTAGTTTGCAATTTTCAAAGTTTTTTGTACACACAGAATCACACATGAATTAATTGTAGTAATCGTCTGTGTTGTAAGTTCTCATCGCTAGTTCATCCGAGTCGGCTGTTTTGCCACGTATCACGCACATCTTGTTTACATGACTCGTTTGTGTTCTTTTGGCTCATCGCAAACAGTTCATCTATGTGAACTATATGCCGCATATCACACACATCTTGTTAAGTTGAACCATTTTTGTTGTGTTCCCTATTCGAAAACATTTTGTTCGAGTGAACCATATGCCATATATCACACACACCTTGATCTGGCTAACCATTTATGTTGCACTCCCTAATAGAAAATAGTTCATCCGAGTGATCTACATGTCATATATCGCACACACCTTGATATGGCTGCCCGTTTCTGTTGTTTTATATCATCACAAACAGTTTGGATGGATCAACCGTGTGCCCTGCATCGCACATGCAACAAAAATCAGGACCGTGTTTGATGGCTCCGCCATCGCAAACATTTTGCATATTTTCCACTGTTTTTTACATCACCGTTCGCGATTAATGCATCACACACAATTTCGTCAAAGGGTCTCTGATCGTAGTGTCGCGTTAGCAGCATCCTGCAGTAGTGGTTGGATCATCATGATGATGATGATGATATGATGAGACTATGTTGTAACACTTCGATGATGATGATGGCAATGATGAGACATTCTTGTCTCATAGTTGCTATTGTATAAAACCAAGACAAATACATTGTAAATACATAGAAGAAAAATATAGAAAATCTTAGCACTAGGGCGGGGTAATAGAGCAGCAGCAGTGCGGGCTTAGCAGTAGCGCTGGGTGGCCCGGCATTACTGGTACGTATAGGTAGTAGTAGCGCGGGGTAAATACCTGTGCTACTGCTAAAAGTTAGCTATAGCGCCCTAGCACTAGCGTGGGCCCCCGTGCTACTAGTAGGCGTTTACCCCGTGCTACCAGGGTTTACCCTACACTACTAGTAGGCATTTACCGCATGCTACTAGTAGGGTTTTCCCTAGTAGTGCTACCACCAGGCGCTAGAGGCAGAAGGAGGTGAATCTACACATTCGGCAAAAAAACTTGGAAAGGAGAGTTTGCAATAGTCGCCTAGACAAAGGGGAGGAAAAAAATGTCTTGTGTCCTATGTCACATATATGGGAAAAGAATACTTACACGAACTGATCAATGTTTAAAAAGCCGGTGTAGTTCTATAGCTCTTGAATGGTAGTTAAAGAACGTTTTCATACATATTACAAAGGCTTATAGTACTTAGGAATTCAGTTAAAGTTTCCTCTGATGCATATAAATACCCGAGTTGGCGGAATTTATTTAGTTCTTAGGCTTAGAACAACTCTGGTAGAATCATCATATTGGTGTGGAAGACCCAATATGTTAATTTTGGGCCAAAATGGCCCTCTAGCAAAGTCGTCGTCATATGCATCTAGATCGCCATAAATTATAGGCTCACCCATAACGACCTTGTAACCTCCGTCACAAGTACATGACCCCATCATTAGGGACGTCTCAAAGTGCCTACTACAGTGTCCGGCCCAAACGCCGCTACTGTCGCGCCAGTGTTAGTTTAGAACTAGCAGCGCTTGGGCCAAACGCTGCTAATGACTAACCTATCAACAGCGTCAAAGCTAAACTTCGCTAATAAAATCTCAACTAGTAGCGTTTTTCCTAAGGCGATCGGTGCTAACAGCGAATCAATATAGTGGCGTTCATCCCGGTTCACACGCTGTTGGCGAAAAATGACCGAATAGAAAAAATGAAAAGCATTTATTTTGTTTGGCAGGATGTTGTGCCCAATTTTGTTGCCATTGCATTATTTATGAGCCATGGGCAGTAAAATAGGATCAAATACTACCATGAAACATTTTTTGAGCCCAAGTGGTGCCATGACACTATTTTAGGCTATCAAAATCAAATCTAGCATTTATTATCATTGGAGCATAATCTGAACATAACTAACTAGCAAATAGTACGTACCAATTCTGGAGACAAGGCACTTAGCAGACAACATTATAAAGTACTCAACATAAGTGCAATCATAATCAATGTTAATAGACATTCATGCATGTTGGACTCTCCGAAGATACCTAATCTTTTCTTCAGCCTCGGTGAAGTCGTAGATGTCGCATATCTCCTTCCACCCATTGACGATGAGGCATCCATCTTCGGACGACATCGAGGATGGTATGTCCACCAGGTCATAGATAATAAATCGCGTGTCGCCATTACGCTGACCTGCCTTTGTGCATGCACCACGCGTCTTGCGAGTTTTTGTTTCAAAATACAATGGGTTGAAATATATCAATTCAAATATTAATAATTCATATGATATGGATGCTTGACATTTAATACAATTCATACCATTAGTGACTTTTTGACATTACTCTTATTCAAAGTGTGCACGAATGGCATAAATGACACGTCATACGATCCAACATCATACTCCAGAACAAATGTTTGAATGTTTTCCACAAAGTCTACGACCGTGTCCAACTCTTTCCAAGTAAGCATCGTGCCGGCAGTGACATGCGTCTTGTCCACAATTTTATGAATTTTGGAGGACCTCATGTAGTAAGTTGTCCAAAATATATGTAATCGAGAGACTGGTTTCATCAAGTAATATAACAAAAGGTTACTCATTCTATCTATTAATGGTCATGAAAACTTACACGAGGGAAGCATTAATTGGAGCATTAGGAATGCACATAATGATGTCAAGTTTGGGTTGGTTAAGAATATACATCTCGATCTGCATACTCACATCAAGCATGCACGCTTTAGCGAGTCCTCTCCAACCAGGGCAACCCAAAAAGGTATGATGCCCTTCATTTTTTATCATAACAGGGATGTTAAATCCATCTCTTGTTCCAAGGTGGGCCTCAATCATAATCTTTTGATGCATTGGGACCTATAGAAAGGGATGATCTAAACAACGCCTTACATAGCAAGGGAAGATCTAAACAAAGATATAAAGCAAAATAAAATTAGATCACAGCTTTTTTGGCCACATGTATGCATGTATGGGTTTATGAATTCATCTTACAAACAAACCGTCTTTCCCTGAAATCCTCTCTAAGCCCAATGGAGAAGCGATTGTTCCTCATCCAAGTCAGGTCCAAGTGAACCACCCTGTCACACCTTCCGCGGTGGCTGCTGCCACACCCTGGGGGACATCGCGTCTACTGATGCGTGCACAACCGTTGGAATGTTCAAATGTTAGATAAACTATAAAAATAACTTTAATTCAATCAATCTATAAAAATTTCAACACGACATTTGACTACACCACATCCATCTCCTTGCTCTCTCTCTTCTCTCTTCAATTCTTTTCTTCTCTTCTCTTTTCTCCTCTCTTCTCTCTTATTTCTACAAATCACTTGTTTTCCAATTGGTGTAGAGCCCAATTGCAACCTAGAAGCTAAGCGAACTATTTGAAACATAAAAGTATGTTAAGTGAACTATTTCAAGGATGTTTCTTTGTGAATGGTCTGCAAGTGATTATATTCATAATGTGACTATCTCTACCCTGTATATTTATAAAGGATGATCTTCCCGAGGGTTATGCAAATAGATGACCCATTGTGCCATTTGTGCAGGGATGAGCTGCAACCGGGGAGTTAAGCAAATCATTTGAAACTACAACCAAGAAGTTAAGCAACACATCCCTGATGTTGCACAACACACAAAATCTCAGTTTG
Source organism: Triticum aestivum (assembly GCF_018294505.1). Lineage (NCBI taxonomy): Eukaryota > Viridiplantae > Streptophyta > Magnoliopsida > Poales > Poaceae > Triticum > Triticum aestivum. The sequence continues at coordinate 202,618,148 of NC_057795.1, forward strand.
GTTGGGTCGGAGACATGTTGCTCCATTTGGTGTTGCCTTGATTAGCATGCGGTCATGTGGTGGTACTTAATGGACTACCCCACATGAGTGAGTTGTTGTTTACTCCTATGTGCATCTCGACAAAGTGTCCCATAGGCGCCAGCCGACCAAATCCTACAACGACAAGGGTCTGGGAGCTCCATCTCCGATCATTCACCTAGTAAGAAACACACAAGACGGTGAGACAAACCAAGCTATCCGGCAAAACCTATTTGAAGAGCGAAATGAAACACATCCAACACTCCTCTGGCTACTTCACACCCCACAAATTATGAAGAATCACAGCTAGCGGGCAACAAATGCAAAATCCCACTGTTGCATAATTTCACGTGTAACAAATCAAAGACACAAGGCAAATACACCGAGGGAGAACCAGTCCTTGGTACCGGTTATTCGACTGGAGTTGTACCCGAACCATCATCGATTTGCTAAAATATGGTCCCACATTGTGATATGCCAATCCAATGCACGTTGACCAGTGGTCTCGAACGCCCGTGTGAGGTGCGACACAAAGGGAACATGTGTGATGTGTTTATTCTAGTTTCTCATTTTGAATTTGTAAAGTGTAACACTTAGTTTTGAATTTATAAGTTTGGTTTTTGCACCCATATAGTTTGGTAGGTTTGAGTCATGTATGGTCCATAATTTACGAAGTTGATGCAAAAGGTAAGTAAATTAGAGTGATACATGGAGCTGATGCAAACGATGAGCAAGGGATCACACACGTCTTTATCAACTAGAAAGATGTAGTAAGAATTATGGCCATGGCGATGTGATGCAACGATGGTTACAGGAGGCAAGAAAAAAATGCATATGCATCCATCAACTATCTCCTCCTCGGCTAAGAGCACCGGGCCATCGACCATGGGCCCCCAGGGCGCGTGAACCAAGCTTATGGGGCCCATGGAGGTCTATTGATGACACCCTTCTCATGTATGAATCCATTTACCCTAGAAAATAATAAAGAGGAGACTTCCAGGACTAGCCACCACCGTCTTAAGGCGGAACCAGGGCAGGAGCACTTTTGTTCTCCCGTGGAGCGATTCTGCCGAGCAAACCTCCCTCCGGGAGGGGGAAATCGAAGCCATCATCATCACCAATGTTCCTCTCATCACGGGAGGCCTCATCTTCATCAACAGATTGACCATCACAATCTCATCTCCAAACCCTAGTTCATCTCTTGTGCTTAATATTTGTATTAAACCTCATATTGGTACCTGGGGGTGCTAGTAGTGTTGATTACATCTTATAGTTGTTCTAGTTGGTTTACTTGGTGGAAGATCTTTCTATTCAGATTGTTGATTCCATATTTATACCTACCTGACATTTTGAATATTATGAGTTGTGAGTAGTTCTATTTATTCTTGAGGACATGGAGAAGTCTTGTTATCAGTAATCATGTGAAGTTGATCACCATTCAATGTTTTGATGATATGTTGTGTTGTTCTTCCTCTAGTGGTGTCATGTCAATGTCGACTACATGAAACTTCACCATCTTTGGGCCTAGGGGAAGACATTGTGGTGACTGAAACCTACACCCCAGTTTATGATTTTTTTCCGCGAGGGCTGTTTTGGATCCACATGTTTAATGCTATGGTTAGATTTATCTTAATTACTTCTCTTGTATTTTTGAATGCTTGCATGGAGGGTATAATCCAAAGTGGGTGTTTGTTCCAGTAAGAACAACACCTTATCTCCGGTCCACCCACATAAAAACTTATCAACACAATGAATGTAAGCCGTGGAATCATGGTCAAAGTAACTCAATGATATTTCCTTATATCCTCAAGACAGTTTAATTCACTATAAGAAGTTCCATCGGCTTGTCCTTAGCAACATTAAGTATTGGGACACCTTGCTGCACCTTGTTACTTTTGTTACTTGTTACTAGTTATCTTTCTATCAAACTATCTAACCAAACTATCTTACAACACTTGCAGAGAATACCTTGCTGAAAACCACTTATCAATTACTTCTGCTCCTCATTGGGTTCGACATTCTTACTTATCAAAAGAACTATGATTGATACCGTATACTTGTGGGTCATCAAGACTCTTTTCTAGCGCTATTGCCACAGAGTGTAGCGCTCTGGTAAGGAAACATTTATTATACATGCTAAATTTTATCTACACTTGTCACTATGGTATATAATCCTTTGAGAGGCTTGTTCGTGGTATCTTCATTGGTAAGGGATGAGCATCCACCTACTGAAAATATTTTTTATGAAATTCCCCTTCGTATTCTAAAAAATTGCATGCTAATCCTTCTGTAGGAGATGGAACGATACATCCTGATATGCACTTGCTTTTTATGGATGAACTACGTGGATTGTTTAAGCTTGTAGGATTATCGCGAGACAAAGTTAAAAATAAATTATTCCCTTTATATTTGGAGGGAATAGCATTATCATGGTATAGGCTATTGAATGATTTGGATTCATGGGACAGGAACCTAACGAAGCTGGAATTCCATCAGATATTTTATCCAATGCACTTGGTTCACCACGATCGGAATTATATTTACAGTTTTTGGCCTCAAGAAGGAGAAAGTATCACTCAAGATTGGGGTAGGCTTAAATACTTAATTATCAAATGCCCCAATCATGATCTCTAGAGAGATATTATTGTTGAAACTTTTATGCTAGGCTTTCTCTTTGTGATAAGAAGTGCTTGATTCTTCTCCTGGTAGTTCTTTCTCAAATAGATAGTTTATATTCAAATGGTTTAGTATTGAAAGAATTAAATGCAACTTTGAAGATTGGGAGGTCGACAAAGGTCGAGAGTCAGTATAAAACTTGAATATGATCTCGTTAAATCTTTTGTAGAACAAATGTTTTTCATGAGCTTAGTGCAAAATATGGACTTCATTCTGAGATAGTAGTTAAGTTTTGTAAATCTTTTGCTACTCATGTTGATCTTCCTAAGGAGAAGTTTTTTAAATATCACAAACCCATTAAAGATACTTTTTGAGAAACTATTATTGCTAAAACTAAAATACAAGCTTACTCTGCTAATCCTGTTGTACCCACTGCTTATATTGAAAAACCTATTTTCCCTATAAGAATTAATGAACATTCTAAGGCTCCACCTGTGGTTCATAAGAGTTATATTAAAGCACCTAAACCTTCCAAACAAATTGAAGTAGAACCTCCTATTGCCATGGAGAAAGATCCTTTGGTTGAAAATATTGATGGGCATGTTATATATTTATGTGAAGATGTTGCTAGAATTGCTAAACCTATTAGAATTGAACATGATAAGTTAGATAAGAACAAAATAGTTGTTGGCATGCTTGTTGTTTCTGTTAAGATTGAAGATCATTGTTATCATTGTTTATGTGATATTGGTGCTAGTGCTATTCCTTTCTTTCCCTTTCAAGAAGTTATGCATGATATTTCACCTACTCAGACACAAGAGATTGATGTTACTATTAAACTTGAAAATAGGGATACCATTTCACCTCTTGGGATTGTAAGAGATGTTGAAGTCTTGTGCGGTATGATCAAATATCCTACTGATTTCTGAATACTTGGATCCGAACAAGATAATTTTTGTACATTATATATGGTAGACCTTTCTTAAATACTGTTAACACTAAAATTGATTGTGCTAAGGAAAAAGTTAAAGTTAAGTTTGGAGATGAATCTCATGAGTTTAATTTTTCTATGTTCTCCGGACAACATCATGCTAAATACTTACCTAATGAAGATGTTATTGTTGGTCTTGCTATTGCTATGCCTCCTAGTGATCCTTTAGAACAATATTTGTTAGATCATGAGAATGATATGCATATGCAAGAAAGAAATGAAATAGATGAAATATTATTTAGGCAAGAACCTATACTTAAGCATAGTTTTCCTATTGAAATTTTTGGGATATCCTCTTCCACCTAAGGGTGATCATGTGTTCAAATTAAAGAAACTCATTGATACTTTGAAATATGCTTAAGTTCATGAAGAAAAGAGACTATTCAAAAATTTGAAGAAACATCATGGTACAATTGGATATGCTCTTGATGATCTTAAGAGCACCAGTCCATCTATGTGCCACAAAATTCATATGGAGCAAGATGCCAAACCAATTGTTGATCATCAATGCTGCTTGAATCCAAAAATGAAGGAAGTGGTAAGAAATTAAATATTGAAGCTCCTCGAGGCAGTTATAATTTATCCTATAACTGAAAGTAGATGGGTAACTCATGTTCATTGTGTCCCTAAGAAAGGTTGCATTACTATTGTTCCTAATGATAAAAATGAACTTATCCCATAAAGAGTTATAACTGGTTATAGGATGGTTATTGATTTTAGAAAATTGAACAAGTTCATTAGCCTCTGCCGATGTCAGAAAGATTACCTAGGCATACACATTCATGTTTCCTAAATGGATATTCTGGTTTTCTCAAATACCTAGAAGATTAAGAGAAAACTACTTTTACTTGTCTATTCCGAATTTTTTCTTATAGAAGAATGTCGTTTGGTTTATGCAATGCACCAGATGCCTTTCAAAGATGCAAGACTGCCACATTTTCTAATTTCAGTGAATAAATTATTGAAGTCTGCATGCATCAGTTCTCCGTCTATGTAACTTCTTTTGATGACTATTTGTGCAATCTTGATAAAGTTTTGCAGAGATGTGACGAAACTACTCTTGTCCTGAACTGGGAGAAGTGCCATTTCAGGGTAAATGAAGGTATAGTCCTTGATCGTAAGATTTCTGAAAGAGGCATTGAAGTAGAAAAAGCTAAAGTTGATGCCATTAAGAAATTCCATGTCCTAAAGATATTAAATGTATAAGGAGTTTTCTTGGCATTGCTGGTTTTATAGAATTTTCATTAAGGACTTTTTCAAAATTTCTAGGCCTCATACTAATCTCTTGCAAAAAGATGTTTCATTTGTTTTTGATAATGATTGTGTAGAAGCCTTTGAAATACTTAATAAAGCTTTGATCACTGCTCCTATTGTACAACCACCTAATTGGAATTTACCCTTTGAAATTAGGTGTGATGCTAGTGCTTTTACTGTAGGTGACCTTCTTTGTCAAAGAGTTGTTAAGAAACTAAATGTTATTCATTATGCTAGTAAGACTTTGGACAGTGCATAGAAAAACTATGCTACAACTAAGAAAGAATTTTTTGCAGTTGTGTTTGCCTGTGATAAATTTAGACCTTATATTGTTGATTCTGAAGATACTATTCACATTGATCATGTTGCTACTAAATATCTTATGGATAAGAAAGATACTAATCCTAGGTTTATTAGGTGGGTTCTTTTATTACAAGAGTTTGATTTGCATATTATTGATAGATAGGGAGCTGATAATCCTATAGCAGATAATTTGTGTAGGATGGAAAATATTCTTGAAGACTGAATCCCTGTTAATGATAGTTTTCATGACGATCAATTAGCTATTATCAGTACTTCCTCTCGTGATAACCCTTGGTATGTTGTTTATGCTAATTACATTGTTGCCAAATATATACCACCTAACTTTACATACCAACAAAAGAAATAAATTATTTGACTTGAGACATTACTTTTGGGATGACCCGCATCTATATAAGGAAGGAGTAGATGGTATTATTAAACATTGTATACCTGAGTATGAACAGGAACAAATTTTGAGGAAGTGTCACTCCATCCCTTATGAAGGACACCACGTTCTAGAAACAAATACACACATGGTAATGTAATCCGGTTTTTATTGGCCTACTCTCTTTAAAGATGCATGTAAGTTAATCCTTTATTGTGATGAATTTCAAAGAGTTGGAGATGTCGGCAGATGTCAAGAAATGCCTATAAATTATTCACTTGTTGTTGAACCATTTCATGTTTGTGGTTTTGATTATATCGGACCTTTTCCTTCCTCGCGTGGTTATACTCATATACTAGTTACTATTTATTATGTCACTAAGTGGGTAGAAGCTATTTGAACTAAGAGTGTTGATCATAAGACTTCTATTAAAAATGCTTAAGGATATTATTTTCCCAAGGTTTGGAGTCCCTAGATATTGACTGATGGCGGTTCACATTTTATTCATGATGCTTTCAGGAAAGTCATCATCTTATCATCCTCAGTATTGTGGGCAAGTTGAATTCTCTAATGTAGAAACAAGATTAATCTTGGAAAAGATTGTTAATAAATCTAGAAGGAATTGGTCTAAGAAACTAGATGATGCACTCTATGAAAATAGATTTGCTTACAAGAATCCTATGGGTGTGTCCCCTATAAAATGGTTTATGGAGAAGCATGTCATTTACCTCTTGAACAAGAACATATAGTTTATTGGGCAATTAAAGAATTTAATTATGATTTCACACTTGTTGGTGAAAAAGAGTTTATTTGATATGACTTCTTTAGATGAATGGAGAACTGAAGCTTATGAAAATGTAAAATTATTTAAAGAAAAATATATTAAAAGATGGCATTTATAATACCCTAGATTATACATGACTCGATTAAAAAATTCATCATGTAACTTGACCAAGATTTGACTTTTTCATTTGTTCAAGGAATGGAGAATCTGAGACTATGGTTGGGTCCATCTCGTCAAGTTGATCGAAAAAGAGTAAACAATTGCCCAAAACGAAGTTCATATGCATATGTGGCGAGCCTCTAAATTTTAGCCTTTGATTAGCTTCAGGAACAATATAATAATAATAATAATAATCACTACTATTAAAGGGGATCTGCCATCATCGCCATGATGGTTTGACCAGTCCTCATGCGGTAAAAAAAATTGGTCGATCCTGCACGCACGAGAAACCCAAAAAATCATCCCACGCTCCCACCCATCGTCGCTCAAAAAAGAGAGAATAAGCTGCCCCACACAAACATGTCCTGCCCCCACCTCTTCCTGACCCCTCGTTCCCGATATCGTCTCTCTCCTGCCAAATATCGTCGCCGCCAAAGAGAGGAAGGAGCACATCGAAGGTACCGAGGAGGAGGGGGTCTCCTCGCTCGCTTCTGCTGACGATGATCGTGCCCACCGCCACCCCTATCACTGTCGCTTCCATGGTGGACGCGGTGAGCCCCAAGCCACGGGACACCAGGCGCGTCCACCCCCGCCACAGCGACAGGAAGAGCAGTGCCGCGGGAGCCGGCAAGGGCTCCGAGGAGAGCGCCCACCCCGAACACGACCCCTGCCCCCAGGAGAGCTCCGGTGATGCCGCCCTGTAATCCACTTGAGCTTCTCCTAACACCTTGGTTTATTATAGTTGGAGGTGAAATATGTGCCGGAGAAGCTCGACCTCGGCACCGACGACCCACTCCTCCTCGACGGTTTTGTGGCCACCTCGCCCCCATGCAAGCGCCATTCCGCCGCTCGTAATCTGCTCTAGTCGTGCCTAACACCATTGTTTATTGCAGGTAGAGGTGGATTATGTGCCAGAGAAGCCTGACCTCAGCACCGATGACCCGCTCCTCCTCGGTGCGTACGCAACTGTCTTCGAGAAATTCGGCCTCACAGACCACACCGCCGCAGCGCCCTCAAGGTTTCTGGGTCGTCTATTTTCTTCTAATACTTGGTTGTGTAGATTCGTTCTGTCTATGTTGACAAGGTGTTTGATGGAAATCTAATACGTCTCCAACGTATTTATAATTTTTTATTGTTCCATGCTATTATATTGTAAATCTCTGATATTTTATATACATTTACAAGCAACTTTATATCATTTTTTGGGACTGACCTATTAACTTAGTGCCTGGTGCCAGTTGTTGTTTTTTTTGCTTTTTTTACTTTGCAGAATATCAGTACCAAACGAAGTCCAAATGCCACGAAACTTTTTGGCGATTTTTTTGGCAATAAGAGACCATGGAAGCTTTGGGAGGGAACGGGAAGACAAAGGAGTGGCCCACTAGGCACCAGGGCATGCCAGGGGCCTAGGGCACGCCCTGGTACATAGTGGGGCCCACAAGACTCCGTTTGACCTAACTCCACCTCTATAAATACTCTAAAACCAGGAAACCTACCAGGGAGTCCATGAAATACCTTTTTCGCTGTCGTAAGTTCCAGAACCACGAGATCCCGTCTAGAGGCCTTTTTTGACACTCTACCGAAGGGGGAAACCATAATAGAGGGGTTCTTCCATCATCCTTGCTGCCCCTTCGATGATGTGTGAGTAGTTTACCACAGACCTACGGGTCCATAGTTAGTAGCTAGATTGCTTCTTCTCTCTTTTTGATCTTCAATACAATGTTCTCCATGGTGTTCTTGGAGATCTATTTGATGTAATGACTTTTTGCGGTGTGTTTGTTGGGATCCGATAAATTGTGAGTTTATGATCAGATCTATCCATGAATATTATTTGGGTTTTCTTTCAACTTTTTTATACATGATTGTTATAGCCTCGTATTTCTTCTCCGATTTATTGGTTTGGTTTGGCCAACTAGATTGATTTATCTTTCCATGGGAAGAGGTGCTTTGTGATGGGTTCGATCTTGCGGTGCTCAATCCGAGTGACAAAAAGGGACATGACACACACGTATCGTTGCTATTAAGGGTAGCAAGATGGGCTTTATTCATACTTTTGTTTATCTTGTCTACATCATGTCATCTTGCTTAAAGCATTACTCCATTTTTTCCTGAACTTAAAACACTAGATGCATGATGGATAGCGGTCGATATGTGGAGTAATAGTAGTAGATGTAGAACCATTTCGGTCTTCTAATCTAGGATGCCTATATACATGATCATTGCCTTGGATATCGTCATAATTATTTACTTTTCTATCAATTGCTCAACAGTAATTTGTTTACCCACCATATGCTATTTTCTCGAGAGAAGCCTCTAGTGAAAAATATGGCCCCGGGTCTATTTTCTATCATATATTAAAACCAAAAGTACCTTGCTGCAATTTTATTTTATTTTATTTTGTATTTTTTCAGATCTATATATCAAAACCTATACAATTTAATCTTGTTCATAACCGTTGAGGGTTTGACAACCCCTCTACGCGTTGGGTTGCAAGAATTTGTTTTTTGTGTTCAGGTGTTGTTTACTTAGTGTTGCTTGGTTCTCCTACTGGATTGATAACCTTGGTTTTAGAACCGAGGGACATACTTATCTCTACTATACTGCATCATCCTCTCCTCTTCTAGGAAATCCCAACGCAGCTCACAAGTAGTAGGAAGAATTTCTGGCGCCGTTGCCAGGGAGACATCATCAACATCTATCAAGTACCTATGCATAAACTTTCATCTCCTTGCATTTACATTATTTTTCATTTTCCTCTCATTTTCATCTCCCCCACTTCTAAAAAGTTTTTACAAAAATACAAAAATATATTCTGTTTGCCGTTTTCCTGTTTGCTTCTTTGCTTGCTTGTTATCTTGTTTGTGTGGTCATGACGCCTCAAGAAAATACAAAATTGTTGAATCTTGTTATGAAAGAACAATTTCCCGGTAATCCTAATGAGGATGTCGCGTCTCATCTAAACACTTTCATAGAATTGTCTAATATGAAAAATAAGAAGGATGTGGACAATGATATTGTGAAATTAAGATCATTCTCGTTCTCTTTGCGGGGTCGTGCAAAAAATGGGTTTTCATCTTTGCCGTGAAATAGTATTGATTCTTGGGATAAGTGCAAAGATGCTTTTATTACTAAGTATTTTCCTCCTGCAAAAAATATTTCCCTTAGAAATCAAATTATGAATTTTAATCAACTTGAGCATGAACATATTGCCCAATCTCGGGAAAGGATGGATTTTATGATAAGAAATTTCCCTACTCAAGGTTTAAATTTGTGGATGATCATACAAAAAATTTATGCTGGATTGAATTTTTTTCTAGAAATCTTTTAGATTCCGCCGCAGCTGATACTTTTATAGAGATTACTTTGGGTGAGGCCACTAAATTACTTGATAATTCATGGAAAATTATTCACATTGGCATACCGAGAGAGCACCTACTAGTAAATAGTGAATTCTATTGAGGAAATTAGTACTTTGAGTGAGAAAGTTGATGCACTTATGAAATTAGGTGCTAGTAAAAATGCTCCTATTGATCATAATGGTGTGCCTTTGTCCACTTTGATTGAGCGAAATAATGATCCCGTAGATGTAATTTTGTCTCGCGAAACAATTTTAATAGTAATGCTTATAGAGGTAATTTTAACCCTAGGCCGTTTCGTGGAAATTCCTCTTATAATTATGGCGATTCCTCTCGATTTTTTTTGTAGTAATGATAAAGAGGTTAAAATGATTGGTGTTTCTTCTATTGATTCCTTGTTTAGTAATGTTAAACTTGATGATAAGGGGACTGAAGAAGAGTCAACTTTAGTTAGAAGGTGTCCCCATAATTCAGAGGGTAACAATCTTAATGAACAATTTGCTAAAAGTGGGTTTGAAGAGGTAAAAACTTGAACTAGTGGTGTGCCCACTCTTTTGGATTACAAAGATTTTAATTATGGTAGTTGTTTCTTATTAAGTGTATTTCGTTGTTACAATCCATGTTAAATTCACCCAATGCCTATGAACAAAATAAGGCTTTTACTAAACATATCGTAGAAGCGATGCTGAAAGCCTTAGAAAAAAGTTAGAACTATTGGTTTCAATTCCTGGAAAATATATGATGAATGAGAACCCGCCATTAAAGTTAAGATTAAAAACTATGAGTGCAATGCTTTATGTGATTTGGGTGCTAGTGTTTCCACAACTTCGAAATCTCTATGTGATGTGCTAGCTTTACCAATATGGATGAATGTTCTCTTAATTTGCACTTGGCGGATTCTACTATTAAAAAAGCCTTAGGGTAGAATTAATGATGTTCTTATTCTTGCAAATAGGAACTATGTGCCCATTGATTTTATTGTGCTTTATATTGATTGCAATCCGTCTTATCCTATCATACTTGGTAGACCGCTTTTACGAACTATAGGTGTCGTTATTGACTTGAAAGAAGGGAACATTAAATTTCAGTTTCCGTTAAAGAAGGGTATGGAACACTTCCCTAGAACTAGAATTAACACTACAAAAAAGACACATCCATGACATTTTGGGCCGAACGAATTTTTTCCTGCCATGCTTAAGACACTTCTATGACGATAATTGTGACAAAACCCGGTATCATCATAGATGTGGTGGGCTCCTACTTCTATGACAAAAAATCATGATAGAAAATTGGCTTTTCGTCCTGGGCGGGCCGGAGACCTAGCTGCATGACACTTTTTGGGCCGTCCATGACGGAAAAAACCGTGGTAGAAGTGAGGCGAGGAAAATATCGGGGAGTTCCCGGTTACGGTGGGTGGTTGGGGACTGAGCGATGCACGTTGCTCTCGTACACGTACGCGCGTGGGTGTGAGGCGTTGGGCTCTAACTAAACCCGATTGAGGCGTTCACCTACTGAACCCGAGCGATTGCACTGTAGGCTACGCGTTACTGAACCCGGGCGATCGATCGATCCCTTGCTGTTAACTGAACCCGATCGAGCGATTCCTTTGCTACTACTGCTAACTGAAGCCGATTGAACCTGCTGCCTCTTGATGAACAGTGAGCATTGTTTGGGGGGTGGATGAACAGTTCCTGGTGGGGGTTGATGAACAGGACCCCATGGTAGTAGAGGCCGTTGCCGCTGGATCAACAGGACCCTGATCAATCGAGCCGGTTGGGGGTGGATGAACAGGACCCCATGGAGGGCTGGATGAACAGGAGGACCCCGTGGAGGGCTGGTTGAACAGTAGCCGGTGGAGGGCTAGATTAATAGTAGCCCATGGAGGGGTGGTTGAATAGGACCCCGTGCAGAGGGCTGGTTGAACAGTAGCCGGTGGAGGAGCGGTGGAGGCTGGATGAATAGGCGCCCGTGGATGAACAATCGCAGGTGACGGCAAGAGGAGGTTGATGGTGGATGAACAGACGCAGTGGAGGCAGGAGGAGGTCGACGGTGGAGATGAACAGTAGCCCGTGGAGTCCCGTTTTGCAGTACACCACACCCCTCCCGATGAACAGGACCCCCGTTTTGACCGTAGCGCTCCAACACAAGTCCGTTTCCTCCGTTTTGCGGTACGCCACACCCCTCCCGATTAACAGCACCCCGTTTCGACCGTAGGTGGTTGATGAGAAGTCTATTTCTTCCATTTTTTGGTATGCCACACCCCTCACGGTGAACAGGATCCCATTTCGATCGTAGGCGATCGAACATAAGGACGTTTCCACCATTCTGCGGTATGCCAAGACTTGTTTCAATCGGCTGTTCCATCAAAGCCGGTTGGCTCCTGATGAACACGACGCATTCCATTGCCTCCCGATGAACACGACGACGCAGTTTCTCCGTTCCAACCCAGCCATGTACACGAGCCCTGGCCGTACGTATGCGCGAGTAGGCGTTCGAGACCCCGTCTGTATGTACATAGGTGGCCGAATTTACTTTCTGGCACCCTGGCTGTATGTACGTGTACATGATATTAACGGGACTGCGTGACATGCTATGTGTGCGCCTCTACTACGACACGTGCCCTTCCTTACTCGGCCACGGTTTATCACTGCAGCCTGCAGACAGACCGATCGACCAGTATGTATGTACACGATCACGACCAGAATGACAACGCTACGTACGCTTCGACCAGGTGGGCCCCAACTATCAGGGAGGATAAGGAGGCACTTCCTTGCGTGTGAAGATGTAGCTGGTGGGTCCCAACAGTCAGGGGGAAACCTTTTTTCACGAAATACGGTGTCATGTCCGGTGGGTCCCTGCTGTTAGGTGGAGGAATCATTATTTTGTGCATAATAAGGTTGCACTTCCTTGCTGCATCCCTGGACCCAGCAGTCAGCCTCTCCATGTACAGTACTCTTCCGATGGAAGTCGTTCCTTGACCACATTGACCATGCCGCGCCTAGAGCACCAAGGCGGTGGATGACGGTGAGGCCTGGAAGGGGACGACGCGGAGCTGGGGAATACACGGAAGTGGATGCCCATGCGGAGAGGAGTACGAGGGTTGACTGGTTCAGCTGCGATGTGAGGCTGTCGTCACTGCAGAATAACACAGGTTGTGGGTGAGTAGACAGTAGAGGGATGGCCTAGCCAGCGGTGGGAGTAGGGTGGGGCGGTGAGGCCTGCGCGGCAGCACTCCCGACCACTGTAGGCAGGAGCAGGCGGTCTCGCTGGCGCTGGTCTGGGCGGCTGGTGCAAGCAGCAGCGAAGGAAGAAGCAGCAGGACCAATCGATTCAAATCCAACATTCACTCCTGCTACAATCGTTTGTTGACTAAGTTGACAAAGCCCTGCATATGCGTCAACTTAGTAGGCCCACAGGTCAGCCTCCGAACAGGTATGCCCCAGATGTCAGTGGGAGGAATCATTTTTTTCGCGTAATAAGGAGGCAGTTGATTGCATGCGGTGAGGCCAGCGGAGGGAGTAGGGTGGGCCAGTGAAGCCTACGCGGCATCAAAGCGGGCCACAAGAGGAGGGAGTAGGCAGTCCTGTCGGCGCTGGTTTAGGCGGATAGAGTAGGAAGATCAGAGATTGAAGAAGCACGACGGCCATTGGATGGAAATCCAACAGTCGCTGCTAATAGAATCGTGTGTTGACTGACAAAGCCTTGCGTAAACAAGTCAGACTCGAAATCTGTGGCGTGTACAACCCATTTGCTATTATTTTTACTCATTTCCTAATTCATATGGAATTTATTGCAGCCCATTTTCCATTTTTAGAATTGCTGCCCATTTTCTGTCAGTGCCAGGGTTAAAAATTTGAACTAAAAAATGTGCAAAATTTTAAAATTTGCATATTTTTGCTGGGGAACAAAATATTCTTAATCCAAAAATAAGTCGCCATACTAAAACAAATTTAAAAATAAATTTGTACTATGTCATGTTAAAATCCGATGAAATATAAAATATCAGTGAAGAACAAAAACAAAAAAGAAACTAATTGCCCATTTGCTACAATTTTTTGGAATTTGCAACCCCGTTGATATTACTTTTGAGATATACTGACCATACTCTCCGGCTAGGCCGAATGCATCCCTCCTCGTCTTGAAAGATTTGCAGCCCAGTAAGTCGGAGAAACCAAATAGGCCTAACTTGGGTATTCTTCAAAAAGAAATAGTGGGCTACCTATTTTCCCAAAGAAAAGACTGCTGGGCTGGTCATGTTGTTAGATGGGCCACATAGACCGCACAACCCAGTTTATAGCCTACTCCTCAGAACAAGTCCTCAAAAAAAAGTTGTGCAATTCTATCGTTAATTGACTATACGTTGACAATGGTGTGGGTCCCAGATATCAGTAGGGTGGATTAGAGTAAAAAATGAGGGGTGCATCTGAGTAGTAAAAGAAGTGTTTGCTTGTGTTTGGGCGTGGACCTGGTGGGTCCGTACTGCCATACTCACAACTACAGTCCTCTCCCGATTCACTATGTTGCAGGGCCGAACTGCGGAGCCGCGGCGAGCGCACCAAGGCGGAGGATAAAGTGATGTCGCCAATGTGTTGGGCTGGGTTGCTCATTCTTATCAAAAAATAAAAATGGACCAGAACTATTTACGACATTGACTACGATTTGCATGGGTCCGCTGGTTGTAGGAAGAATATGGTGGGAAAAAGAAGACCGATCGCTATCTTTTCCTAAGAATAATATCGACTGAATGTAACAACACTATCATAGGAAATAATATCCTCCAGTTAAAATTTGACTTTTCAAATTGTGAATTTAAAGAACTGGTGCATGAGCATTTAGCTTTATTTATTTATTTACTTATTTATTTTTAGGGGACCATGAGCATGTACGTGGGCCGGATTCATGTGAGAGCCTCCCTTCCAATTAATTATGGGCTCCTCTATTGGGCCTTCATTAGTGGGCTGCATGTTATCGACAAGTGGAAAATGTGTTCCGTACCAAAAATAGTATGCGCTATGTACAGTACGGGGCACTAAAGGATCGGACCGTGCAACGGCTTCCAAAAAATTGTGTTTGTCGTTCTAACAACACATGTATTCAACCAACAGACGAAATATACTACTGATTGTATATTGAAAACTGCAGCAGTAGCAACCATGGCTGGGGGTGCCATAGAAGCAGTAAGCAGGCCAGAAGAGTACACACGCAACTCTCTCTTCCAAACCGAACATAAGCCATCAATACAAAAGGGCTACCAAAAAAGAACAAGTGTATGATCCTACTACACCAAGTGTACGCGTCTAACAAACTGGCTCAGTTAGACGTTATTATTTATTAAGCTGTGGAGAATGGCTGACAACTTGAACCAAGTGATACTTGCGACCCTCTCTCCTACTTTGGGCTGCAGAGCGTGGCGGCACATATCAGGGTATGGTGCATGCAGAGATGCATGGTACGCTATGAACACACAACTTTGCCTGATGAACGAAACCGCGCTGCCATCATGATCCTTGCCGTCGGTTATTTCCTGGTTAATCGGATAATTCTGTCGAGAAATAGAGAGCGTGTACCAAGGCTACTTACCAGCCTCCAATAAAAAATTCCTGAAGGCCCAGAGAAGTTGGGATCCTGCTCAAAGACCTTGTAGTGACTGTGATTGTATTCCGCAAAACAACATGTCCGGTACGTGCGAACGATCATCAATTGTTTGCCATCGTTTGATCGAGCCAGGAACCATCTGCAACTGCCATGCCGCTTCTCTTTGAAAGGTTATGGGATTGGGAAGGGAAGGGACACCAGGTGGCCTACAACATCATATCAAGTTGCAGTCAAATAAAAAAGGGTTCTTACTATAGTCAATCTTAAGAACAGCATGTTATGAGCATGAATATTTTTTTAGTGTTGACAATAATATAAGCAAGCCATCATGATATCATAGGAAAGTAACATATTGCTGTAACAGCCGTTTCTAGCGATGACTGGAGTAGGCCAGCAATACGTCCTTCCACAAAAGGAGTCGACAGCATAAATGAAGCCCTTGTGTTCAATGGTATCAGAGAACCATGGAGGATGTATGGTCCTGCGATGGACGTACAGATTTATCCACTTACCGTAGTGACGTGTCAGATAGGCGAGACATCGGTTGAAGAATGCAATTAGCCTCAAGTCTTTATAATTCGGAGAACTTGTGGGCAGTTGGCAGATTACAATCTTGAGAAAATTAAACTTGTTATCATGTTGGCTACTGTAAGATTCCAAGTATTCTAGGCCGTGGTGCCAAAGCAGTGAAGTGTTAATCAAAGGAAGGGGGATCAATCGCCGGGTGTAGACCTCCATGAGCGTTCAGCTGTCGCGACCGTCGGTGAGCACCATCCAAGACGTGTTCATGCCGACCCAGTACATATCGTTAATGTAGTTGAGGGTGACGGGGATCGGATCGCAGTCAAGGGGTTGATGCTTGCCACCTACGATTGTTATGCTACATGACATGGCATTTCTGAAGATCAGGCGGCATCAGCAAGCAAGGAGTTGGCTTAAAAAGCTCCGGCCTAAGGGCTTTGATTAAACAGTACTGCCTCGACGAGCACGCGGCGAGCGACATGGTACTGAGATTGTCCACACGCGAAACAATGAGCTTGATTACCTCTATGTGGAGTGAATTCTAGCCACTCTTTCGGCAGACGCTGCTCGATTCTGCCATTGTTAGTGCTTGGGTTTCGAAAGAGGGGGAGGCGAGCGGGGATGGAAGATTGGACGATTATGTGTGAACAAAGATGGAGAAGCTAATATGTGCTGCAGGAAGTGGACAGGTGATGATGACTACAGCACGCCTCTTGACTTACGAGACACATACCTGCAGTGTTGGGTCATATCGATGCCAGACAACTTGCTTGAGTGATCACAGTACTAGTACTCCCTATAGTACCTACTACTATGCCCTAGTTTGCATATAGAGTAGTGGAGTAGGACTCTGCTCTACTACTAGCACCGGAGGAGTAGTATATTCTAATCTAAAATAGTTACAAACTTCAATGCCCAAGTGTGGAACGACTACGAACCGCCATTGGTGCTAACTCTAATCCCCGGCAAACGTTCGCTAGGAGACATGGCAGTTGCAAACTCCCGTGATCCAGTTACAGTACGTGTGTAGGGGTGGCGGTTTTATCAAATACTATGGCGTAAAAATAGACCACCATTGGATGGAAATCTGACGGTTACGTGGGATTCGCCAGGATTGAACTCGTGGTGAACAATCGCCAGATATCATTACTAAAAAAAGGTTAAAACACCCGGGGCTATAACTTGCACCGGCTGACCACTAACAATGATACTAACATAGTTGTAAAATGGTCAAAGACCGTGTCTACGTGGTGTTCGGAATTATATGCAAAAAACTAGCAAGATGCCCGTGCATTGCATGGAACATCAAAATGCATTTTTTTACAAAACACCTATTGTCATTGACCCATGCTTGAGTAATCCCATGTGTAAAAACTAATGATATCTCAAGAATTTTATCGGAAAAATGGTATCTTGAGAATCTCATCAAAAAAATGATATCTCGAGAAAGATGAGAGATAAGGTGAGGAGGAGTGGGGCGTGGTGGTCACTGGTGGTCGGACTGGGCGAAGGTATGGGGATGGACGGTGCCGACAGTGGCCACCTTGCCAGATTGTTCCAGAGACTTCCTTTTTTAATGGCTCAAAAATGAGGTCGTGGGAGATAAGGATGAACGAGGCAAGGCCTTATCTGTAAATGTGGAGAGAGGTGCGTGTATCTTTTGTAAAATTGTCATAGTTTGCTTTCTATCCGTCAGATATAGATCAGATGGTCTATATTACAAGATTGTAGGCACACCATCATCACCAACTCAGTTTTTATAAGAGTAGAGTAGAGAGTAGAGATAGAGATAAGAGTAGAGATAGAGACTAGGGAGGAGCAGCATCTACTGCTTCGTGTGCTACTCCCGCACTCCATTTTGCGGCCGCAACGTCCCCCAGAGCCACTCCCTCCTGCGCTCCATTCGGCGAGCGCTGTTGGAATTTGGGGAGCGCACTTGCGCGACTACTGACAACGACGACTTCACCGACGACGACTTCTTCCCCTACCTCGGCAACCTCTTCCTCAACGACATGGGTGACAACCTCAACGCCAACGGTGCTGCTCCCGTTGCATCGTATGTGTTTCTTTCCTTCATGTTCGAAATCATGGTAGACTTCATGTTTCTAGTCTGTGTCCTAGATTCGATCTATTCATCTACTATACTAGTCCACATGATTAGTTTAATCTCTATTATAGCTGTCATGATTTATTTTGTGCTTATTAGGATTAAATCTCATAGTAACTTGCTCATATATTCAACTGGTGCAACGTCCCCTACAGCTACTCCTATTTCATGGATGACCTGGTCGATGCCTCCAAGGTGCCCTGGGTCTACTGCTATGAGTGCACGTCACCGTTTTGGGGCTCACCAGCGAGCCTCTTGCATCACCTGACACAACCATCCGTCGATCACTACTGGCCCACGGCGGTGAACATCAAGTATGAGACGTGCTACCGGTTTGCTGTGCCGGAGAGGATCACCGCCGCCTGCTAGTCTCAGAGGAGGACGGCAGCGTCTTCCTCTTGATCGTGGTCACTGGAGAGGCTCGCGCAGGCCGCCGCCCCACCTCTGTAGTGTGTGTCAGGGGCAACGCGGCTGACGCTGACACTAACATGAGGAGGATGTACAGATGCGTGCTCACTGTTACTGCCCCTCAGAGGTACGTGGGCGCCCACACCGCCTCCATCACGCTGACTGGGACTGGGACGAGCTGCTCTGTTCCTGCCGATTTGGACATGGAAGACGCATGGTATGATTTTCCCCCCAAGATGGTGCACGGGGACTCCAAGGAGGTTCACCTGGACATATACATTACCAAGTTAAATGTTGATCATTAGTCTTTGCTCAATGTAATCCGCTATCTAAGTGGAGACTTCTTATTTATATAGTATAGAACCTTCCATGCATGATCTTGCTCTATTAGAGTATCGCACTTGAATAAAAGTGTACCCATTTATGGTTTAGTCTTGAATCTTTCATGTATGATTTTGCTACATTAGAGTTCTCGCTTTCCATTTATGAGATTAACTGAGAATTTTTACTACAGTACTGGTGATAGACTTATGATGAACCATTTCTTACATCTCCTCTGCCCCCTTCCAAGTTATCCTGATTTAATCCCTCCGTCTAGGTGTATAAGAGCATGGTTAATACTTCATAGTATAGCCAACTGTTGACTATATGAAAGTGCCATGTCATCTGTAGCCAACACGTATAACAATCGATACTGTAAAACTAATTCTTAAAGATCATTTCATGCAAAGCAGAATAAGTGTTATTTCTTCACAAGTTTTGGATGCAGGTTGAATAGTTGAACGCTTTTGTTTGCAAAAGATAATTTTTTTATCTACTTCACCCGGATGTTTGTGAGCTCTAGAGAAGAAAAAATATCCGAAGAAACCTATCGATACTCGTTACACATGAGATGACCCCCACATCCTTTGTCAAAATAAACAACTCCCCGATCAATGTATTTCACTGTTCTGTGCAACGCACGGGCACCTTGCTATATATTAGTACGACCATAAATTTAACTAACATTATATATATTACGATAAATGCTCATGCATGTCACCAAAAATTATCATTGAAAACTATGTTCAAATATTAATCCAACGTTATAGTTTTTGTTGACATGCACTAACATTTTGTCGGTTAAATATTCAGTCAAATTCAATGGGGGTCTAATAAACTACGACCGAGGTAGTACTAGTTTAGAAGGCGGCACTGCACGGGAGTCTCACCCCGCTCGTGGCACGGCAGTAAAGCCGTCATATCACAAAACCTCACCACTACAAGTAATAAGTGGCCTGGTAAAATAAATGGACAAGCTACCATCACATCCCTCCGTCTTTTTTGCATTTCATCTGTCTGCATTTACTTTGTTTGGTTCATCACGCACACTCGATCCCTAGCTACTACTCCTAGTATCCCTAGCTACTACTCCTAGGGCCAGTTCTATTGGCGTCTTAAAAACATAAGCCGTCTCTTCCCCAGTTGTTCCCATAAGACTAGTCACAGTGGAGAGTAACATAAGACGCCTCACTCATTTATTTGGGCTTCTAAACTACTAGTGCCTCCATCCTGGTTTATTCGTCACCATTGTAATTTTTCCTAAATTTTGACCAAAACTGATAAAATGTTAGTGCATGTAACATGCATAAACATTTCATTAGTTTAATTTATGGTCAAAATTTGACACAGATTACAATGGAGACCAATAAACTAGGATGGAGGTAGTAGTTATGGGATTATTATCTAAGGGCCTAAAAGAACTGGCCCCTGGTACTCCTAGTAGTAGTACTCAAGTTGGAATTCCAATTGCACGACACAACTTGTTAGGAAAAAAATTCGTTACAGGGTGTAGGAAGCAGTTTGGGAATTTGCATGCCTTCCCGAACAGTGAGATACTTTGTACAAAGTATGATAGAGAAATAACCACAGAGAAGGAAGCTAAAAGTAGACAATCAAATGAGCACTTTTGCATTTGTTTTGCATTGAGTCGTTTCACAAGCTTGACTTGTGTTGTTTTCTTACTTTTACAAAAATCGCATCGTAATGCTAAAACATGCATTTGCACGTACATAAGTAATAGTAGTAGCACAGTCTGCAAGCATATATAGAGAGAGATGTGTAGTGTGATAGTATATAGTAAAGTTTGTCCTATATGCACATACTTACAAAATATGTATGGATACACAAGGTTTCCAAACTTTTCCTTTGATATACTTAATTAAGGACGCTAATAATTCCCGAACATTCGGGATTTATCATTTGCGTCCCAAAACTAATGAGATCGCCTTATGAAACTAAATTATTCCTAATAAAAGCCACGGCGCTCGCAGTAGTGCTTGCGGCGCGCCACGAGTGTCCTGGCGCGCGGCCGTTTCCCAGCTCGCCGACACAACGCCTCTTCCTCAACCTCGCAACCCGCGAGGTGCTGATTGCCGGCTTGCCGGCGAGCGAGCGGGATCTCACTGGTGTGGTGATCCGGCGCCAACAGGTACTCCTCCTTGCTAGAAGCGTGCACCCGGTCCACATACTACCAAGCATAGATGAGACGCTTGGGCTCGACCACACTCAGGGCTTTGGCACGGGCGTCCTCCGCCACCCTCACGGCTCTCGCATGAGCCTTCTGCCAAAGAGACAATTGCCTGACCCTCTCGGATGCAACATAGGCCTGCCAGGCAGCATGCCTCGTGGTGCGCTTCTCTTCATCGGCCTTCTTCTCCGCCTCTATTTTTGCGCGCTCTGCCAGAGGCAAAGCCTCCCACAAGGCGACATCCATTTCTTTCCAAAGCCTCAAGGCTAGGGGGGCTTGGCGGGCGGCGCAGCGTTCTCCTCGTAGCGAGGAGGCGACGAGTCCTCCGACGCGTGTACTGGCGAGACTGGGAACGCCGAAGCATCCACCTCGATGCGTCACGGTGAGTAGCGGAACACCGACGCGTCCTCCTCGACTAGTGGCGGCAAGGAACGGAACGACAACGCGTGACTGTCCGCGCGGTGCAGCGAGGGGCGCCTAGGGCTTGGGAGGGGCGATGCCATGGTGGTCGACGTGAGAGGGAGGGAGAGGAGATAGCGATGAATGTGAGCGTTCTTCCGAATGCTGTGGGAGGCGCAGTATTTATAGCGAGCAATGGCACACCTACATAAGATATGTTGCATGATTAACATAACAACTACGTGGGCATATTTATTGAGTAAATTATGGGGTAGGGAAGGGGTGGAAATATTGCTGGTCACAATGGATTGGATGAGCACGGGGGGAGGAGAGTCATGCATGCAGATTTTTTCCACATGGGGTGGAGTGGTGGGACCGCCAGAGGGAGAGCAGAGTCAAGCAGGCAGATTGTTTTCACACATGGAGAGGAAAAGATTTGGAGACGAACGGGCTTCCTGCAGGTATGGGGAATGGTGCATAATAAGTCATCTTGCATGTCGGGCTAGGTATAGTCTCAAGTCACTAAAAACATACACGCCCCACACGTGTTCAGATTTCAAGGTGCACTAAATTATTACATGCAATGATTAAGGCTGGCCATAGTGGTGGTATCTTAGCTGGTATCATGCACACGGGAATAGCAAACATGCTGATGTGGCAAAGAATTAAAGAGAGGGAGGTTAGAGTAACATAGGTAGATACCGTATCATGTTAAATACTATGCTACTTTGTGTCATGCATGGCACTATAAAGGTAGTCCCGTATCAGACACTAGTATCATGCACATGATACTAGTATATGATACTTTCCACTATGAGTAGCCTAAAGAGAATATTAACTAATCTCTACTCTTATAAAAAGCAGAGTTGGTGATGATGGTGTGCCTGCCATCCTGCAATATAGGTCGTCCGGTCTATATCTAACGGATAGGAAGGAAACTATGAAAATTTACCCACACTCCTCTCCACATTTGCAGATAAGGCTTCCCTCGTTCATTCTTTTCTCCCACAAGATAAACTACTCATACAAATGCATCTTGATGTTCCGTGCAATGCACGGGCATCTTGCTAGTGCATGTAAAAATCTTTGTCATTTACTAGTGTTCATGCATGCATGCAACGCGATAATGCATTGGTAAACACATTTTTTGTGAAGAACGAGCGCATTAATTGAGTACTTTTGCAGACTACAGAAACTATTCCACCGCCTCTATCTTGGTAAGAGTAGGTGAATTTTTTTAATCGAGCCCTTTAAACTAGAAGGGAGGTAGTAGTACTCTAATAGCTAACGTTTTTGTGGTGACTAGATAGGACATGGCACGCACCTGGACGGAGGAACTAGTCTGCATTGTGCATATAAGTTTTGTCTGAAGTCAATTTTCCTCTACTTTGACCAAACTTATATAAAAATGTATCAACATTCACGATGTCAAATCAATATTTTTATACTCATTATAAAACGTAGTTTCATAAAATATATATTTGGTATTGTAGATATTGATATTTTAGTATAAATTTGGTCAAAAACTTTGCAAACTTTGACTTGACACAAATCTTACACGGAGTAAAAAGGACCAGAGGAAGTATCATGCATCCGGAGTAGGCAAAAAAATGCTCATTTATAGCCGTCCGGAGTTTCAAAGGGCACGACCGAGCGAGGGAGACGAAGTTCGTGGGAGGCGCAACGGTTGACGAAATTAAGTGAAGTTACATCCACGCATCGGCATGGCATGGCAACATGCAGAAGCTATACCATTAGGCCTATGATATGGGTCTAGTAGACATGACATCTAGTGGGTCCCGCATAGTACTCGAGAACTCTTTGGGGGCACGCAGCCGTTTATCCACCGGGCAAGACAACAACCCCATGCTGTTTGCACGCCCTACTCATCCCCGTCTTCTACCTTACAACTGTTCGCTCACAGTCGTCCCGTCCTTTCACATTACACCAGTTCAACTTCTCCTAACCCTCCTCCAAAATCCATGGCCTCCCAAATCTCCATGATCGCCGCTGAGTACCTGGTTAGAGCCATCACCGGCGATGAGTTCATCGTCATCTACACCCGTAGATCCGCCAGGGTGGAAGCATGCCTTGCTAGCTTCCTGCGCATGTTCAAAAGTTCAAAGGATGAGTGGGTCGTTGGGCTAGATGTTGAGTACACCATAGTCCTAGAAAGCGAGAAGATTCTAAAATAGGTAGAGAAGAAGAAGCCCGTGTGATCCAGGTTTGCGTACATAATGTGTGCTTGGTCTACCACATATGCCATGCCGACATTGAGTGCCAGGATTTTAAGAACTTCCTCAAGGATGAAAGAGTGAAATTCGTTACTTTAGACTTTAGGAACGACACGAGTGTCCTGGGTCGGATAGGACTCGTTGTAGTCCAGCCCTTCGATCTCCAGAAGGCAAGCCTGGTGCACTCCTCTCAGCCTTCAATGCTGACCCTGGTAGCAGCCATGAATGATCCTTCATACGCTCAGCTGAAGGAACCTCACCATGAGTTTCATCATGCATGGGAGTCGAAGACAATAGATGAAGATCACATCCTATACGTAGCAATGGATGCCTACCTTTGTTTAAATATCTACAAGGGTTGGATGAAGAAGCAGAGCCCAATGTCCGGTTCAAGCAAAGAAGCATTGGCGAATAGGAAGAGGAATAGGGACGAGGATGAAGTCAAGGACGTGGACTCGGACTCTGAGTAAGGTGGCAATGCCGTTGCTCATGCTGGTTCTACTGCAGTGTCAAGCTGACTAGTTGCTTAGTTTTATTTTAGGGGTGTGTTGTGCTGAGCCCCCAGTAGAACTATGTTTATGTTCTCTCTCATTATTTGAACTCTTTAGTATGTATAGTAGTACTAGTATGTCTTACTACTGTTCTTCTTGTAGTTGGTACTACTGCTCGTATCTTCATGTTCCTACTGTACTTAATATGTACATACTAGTAGTATAATTTGGTTCAGTCAATCTGTGAAAGAAGTTTGACGGAGCGAAGGAAGAAGATGACAGAGAAGCTACCCCAGTATCTATATTAAGGTGGCAGGGTGCCCATGATCTATCTTATGAGTGTTGGGTGTGGAATGCAGTTCGCCGAAAAAATGGATCATGCCCGGGGTTAAACGGATGGCGGGGGTGGGGGAGCATGGCGGTGCCAGGCGGTTCAAGGGAGGGCGGGGCAGCGGCGATAGGCGGTTAGGTGTGTGGCGGGCTGGCGGCTCGATGCCTGAGAGAGAAGATGAACAGTGCATCAATTTCAAATGTTGAAGAAGCCCTGCTGGCCATCCATGTTGCATCCAATGGCTCACAAGAGTCAACTAAACCAAATTGCTCCTTTAGATTGCAGGATCCACATGGCATGGAAGGTCTCGGAGGTAGATTCAGTGTCCGCACTCGGCCCGGGAGCGACCGGCTTCCGCCATAATAGCCACCATGCGTGCATCCTCCGCGCGGGCGGAGACGACAATGACACACTAGCTCCTCCTCGCCGGCATGCTGGAGCACGCGCTCGTCCTCCTCTTCATACACTAAGTGCATAGACGCGGATCCACTAGCTGCTCGTGTGCTTGGCAGTGCGGCAGCATCGCAAGGAGGGACTGCAAATGATGTGAGCGGGCAAGCCTTCACCTTCATGGCACAGGGATGGCGGAGACACGGCGGTGATGGGCGAGAAATGGTTGGCCGGAGCAGGCAGGCACTGGCATGTGCAATGAGGCGGCGGCATATTGATGAGTGCGCGTATGGGAGCTTAGTTTAGTTTTATATAGGGTTGGTCAAACTTAAAAGAACACCGTATTAGTACATGTAAACATTAGACCGTGGCAGTGCTTATATTAGTTACCACAACAACGATACGAATCCTGTGGAAGCGTGCGCACCGTGGCCGCGCGGTCGATCGAACGGTGCGTCACTGTGTCACGATCGAATGACATCCACCGAACCTATTTGTGTGTGTGAAGACAATCCCCGAATATTACTCAACTTTTTTTCCTGGAAAAGTTCTTCATGCTACAGTATTTCCATATATTTGAATTTAGCTTCAGTTTGTGTTTATTTGGATTTGGACATTTTAGGTGCACCCTAGTTTTTTTAATACTGATTTTGCGTGTGACAGAGAGAGAGCATGTGTATGTGTGTATATGTGTGTTGTGGCGGAAGGGCAATGTGGAGACGGTGTGCGTGTGATAGAGACATAGAGAGGTGTGAATGTGCAAATGATCATGCATGAGTGAGACATAGAGAGATGCCGATACGTTGTGTATACATGAGTGAACGGTCTTCTATTTGTACTTGTGTGTGTGCGAGAGAGAGAGAGGGAGAGAGAGAGGGGGGGGGAGCATCCATAATAGTACAACCATCTCTCTTGATTCATCCGTCCCTCGCATGATCGCATGTAACACATGCATCAACGCACACATTTTGACACTCTCACCCCAACCCCTGCCCACCTCAAGGCCCGCACATCGCTCTCAATCTCGCACGCATAATCTCTTCGTGAAACCCCTATTTAGCATGTAGCTTTCCGTCACATACACACACATTCTCTCCATAGGTTTGATTTCTCTCAATATCTGACACACACACACACAGACACACACACACACACACTGCACACACACCCCCTCCCCCGAGCACACAATTCATCCCCATCCATGGTTATATGGCGACCACTCTTGCTTGTGCTTCTCTGCACCCCAACATGCACACCACCTCAATCTTCAAAGAGGGCATCGAGGAGATCAAAGACCACACTGCACTAGAGAATGCAGGGCCATTTGGAAGCAGGATGATGTGACGACGGCTGACTGAGTCCTCCCCCCTCTCTCTCTCCCACACAAAATTACCAATCCCTCTCTCTCCCGCACAAAATTATCAATCCCTCAATCCACAAGATCCTTCCCCTCTCGTCCATGTTTTTCAGCTCTCTCATCAAACTTGTTATCTCTTCTCCTTCCACGTGTACAAAATCCGGATGCACACGCATCTCACGTATATTACATGTCTCCATCTTTCTCACTGACCTAACTTCTTCCTCTATCTTTCTCTCTCTATCTCTCTCTCTCTTGTTAGGTTTGTCTCCTACTCTCTCTCCCACATACATACAACCTTTCCCGCCCTATCTGCTCCACCTTTGCAAGCTCTCTCTACACGTTTCATTCGCACATTGGGATGAGTTCAAAATGTTGCTTTTATAATGGATGATGTCGAGTTATGGTTGGTTTTGTTGCATCCTACAAAGTAATAACTATGAAATGCATTTAGATTTTCATTTGACTGGGATTATGTGAGTTTGAGCATATTGTGAAGTACTATAGACCTCATATACATCTTGGAATTCAACAATGATTCTAACTATTGAATTGCATAGACCATTACATTCGAAGTCAGTAGCCTAATTATTTATTTCACGATTACAACAAATGATTAATTCACTACAAACTAAGAAAACAAATGTGTACTCCCAACGTTTTTATTTAAGTCTGTGTATTAGCATTGGTCAAAGTCAAGTTTTGTAAACTCTCACAAAGTTTATAAACAAAAATATTAACATATACAATAACAAATAAATACCATTAGATTCATTATTGAATGTACTTTCACATCATACATATTTGTTATGGTAAATGTTTATAGTTTTCTATAAACTTGGTCAAACTTTAGGAAGTTTGACTTCTGTCAAACCTAATATGCAGAGTTAATAAAAACGGAGGGAGTACTAGTAGTTACTAGTACTACTAACTACTAGTACTACTCGCTAGTTGCTTAGCCCAATCACCCAACACGCTACACGGGGAGTTCAGTGTCACAAAATTTTGAGGTCGGCAAGAAAATCTCCTGCAACCTTGATTCAAACAGTGTGAAGTTACCATCATACCCTTCAGAACAGGCCAACAGATGACGCTTGGTAGGGGGCTGTTTTGGTAACTTCAGGTTCACCATACCCAGCCAACCCCACCCTGGCATCCAGAGTAGTACACCTGAATACTTCTCATTTTCTATCCCCACCGCAAAATAGACTTCTCCACGGCACCGCAGCCTTCGTGCTCCTCCCCTTCTACATCAGCACACTCGTCTACCATAGCGCATCTAACTCATCGACGATGTCATAGGCCGCACTGGAGCCAGTCCACCATCATCGTCGTACACGGAGCCTCTTCCCCGGCACCGTCTTCCACGGTCTCGGATCTGCTTCCCGGAAGCTGACGCCAAGCTTAGAAGCACCACCGTCATGGACCATGAACTGACTCTCGTTGCCAACCATGATGCACAAAGGCCGCCGCGACCATCGTACTCCTCCTCGATTGGTAATGTGTGTATTGAATCTCTTAGTAGTACATGTGCAGTTCCAATTTTGATCATACCTACCCTTCAAATTTCCTGGTTGCTATTGTTCCCGTAAAATAAATTGGTTATAGCCTCCAGTGTCCAACAGAATATCACCTTGTAATTGTGCATCGTTCCTGTATCGCGTTGTGCTTGGGTAGGTTCTTCATCTGCAACCAGTAGTGTGGCAAATGATGGAAAGTTTTTTAGAACTAGCAAGATGCCCATGCGTTGCACGGAACATCAAGATGCATTTGTATGAGTAGTTTATCTTGTGGGAGAACATGATGAATGAGGGAAGGCCTTATTTGCAAATGTGGAGAGGGTTGTGGGTATCTTTTTGCAAAATTGCCATAGTTTCCTTCCTATCCGTGAGATATAATCGGACGACCTATATTGCAGGATGACAGGCACACCATCATCACCAACTCTGTTTTTTATAAGAGTAGATATAAATATAAATATAAAATAAATATAAGAGTAGAGAAGAGAGTAGAGATAGCAGGGAGATCAGGAAAGGATCGCGTGCGCGGGAAAAAGCAGCCGGCGCGCGCCAGTTTTGGTGCGCGGCGTCCGACGCTCTTTATAAAATCCAATGCCCTCCCACCGCTCTGTGCCTTGCCACTGCTCTCTCCCTGATCTGTGCCTCTCCACTGCACTCTCCCTGCTGTTTCTAGCCTCGCTGCCACCGCGCCACCATGCCGCCACATCACCGGGAAACTTGCGGATACCCCGGCGTCCGTGCGCGCCCTTCCCGCGGCTTCTCCACCGAGATCTGGTTCCGCGGGATGCGCCTGGGCCTCAACAGTTTCGACACCGCTCACGAGGCTTCCCGTGTGTATGACATGGCGGTGTGGCGCTTCCGATGGCCTCATAGAACATTGAACTTCCCCAACGTGATGATGCGGGAGCGGGCGTAGGAGCTCGCGCCTCCGCCGCGGCTTATCACCGACGAGGATCGTCGCAACAACCGGAGGCGGGAGCACCGTCTCAGCATCGCCGAGATGGATGAGGAAGCCATGGCACTATGGCGCCAATGCTTCCTACAGGACAACATCAACGAGCGCGAGGTCTATGTGCGATGGAGGGCAGAGAGGGAGAAGAGGAGGGCAGAGCGAGCCGCCTATCGCGAGGACAAGCGTACGCGGAAAGCGGACGGTCAATTCAACATGAAGCAAGGAGCAGCGTTGCCCTGGGACTCCGACGACGATCAGTATCTTGACGCCTACATTGAGACGTTGGAGTCGGACATCACCGAGGAGGAGTCGGACGACGAGGAGTAGTTAAACTATCGTTTTTATCTATCTATGATATATCTATGTTGAGAACTATCTATATCTCTACTCTCTACTCTTTATCTCTACTTCTCTATCTCAGCACTCCGGGCCTGCAAAAGCTGGCTATTCCGACGTTGTAAATGCTTTTTAACGCGCCGCGTGTTGCGCTTCTGTTGGAGATTCTCTAACATGGCAGATGAGTGCTTTAATGCTTCCCACAAGATGCGTGAGTAGTACTATATTTTTCTTGCCATGTTGAGATTTTAAAACCACGAGTGCAAACATGCAGAGGAGCAATGCAGACCAAACACGGGATATTGGGGACATCTTCAAGGAGCATGGCAAGTTAAGGAGGAGCTGCACCGAACCTGTAAAACGAGCTTTGGTAAGTAACACCCTTTCAATTACTTTTGTTTAGCCTCGTGTTCTTCGATGTGTATATGTTATAGTTTCTGTTTCTCTATGTGTAATAAGAAGAGTCCTAATGCTTTCTTTTTTAGCTTGATGTAGGAAGAGGGTGTTCTCACCTTGGAGTCTGTTTTTATATTTTTCCTTTTGAATTCACTTCTCCGACTCCTGTTTATCTGGCTTCTACTAAATGGATCTGGGTTGCCCTAAGTATTGATCTAAAAAAGAAGTAACTTCATGCCAGGATGCCGTTCCTGCGAGGAGGGAAGTATGGTCAACCTCGAGATCATGTTTCCAAAATGAGGCTAGATTACACACAAGGTGCCCGTTCCCTAATGATGTTGGATTAGACACAAGGTGCAAATTCCTAGATGTTGCTGGACTACACACAAGCCAGGTGGAGTCGTCATCTGTTCGTGTCCTCGTGGCTCTAGTAAAGGCTGAAAGAAAGTGTGCAGCAGCCCTTGAGAATGTAGCTGAGTTCCTGAAGAAGCGAAAAGAGCAATCAGATGCTCTCTTCAGCCAAGCCAAAGAAGAGATGGAAGAAGCCAGAAAGAAGCTAGCAAAGACAGAGCAAGCTAGGCGTCTCATGCTATCTAAAACTGTTGTCAATACAAATTTTCCTTCATAATAGCTAGGTTCAAATGTTTATCCAGTCAGCATGCCTGTTGTGATGTCCGTGCATCTACTGATGTGGCACAAAATAATTTTTTTTGGGTCATGTAGTAACGACAATTACTTTCCAAACAATAACAGACGAAGCATTGGACATGGTATATTTCACGCGCAAGCCCAACATTCCAAGTTCAACTTCCACATCAAACTCATGTTCATAGATATCTATACATTCATAGATAATGTCCACAACCATGATTCACTTCAAAGCCAAAAAAATGTGAGGAGAGTTATAAATAAAGAAAAACCTCTAGTTCCTACTACCAGTGCGAGCACAACAAGTCAAGACCATGTGTAATTAATTATATTTTGGTCCTTTTTTACTAATCATGAATAACTTCTGGAAGCGGGTATAATTTCTAATGCCGGCTACGGCTTGGGTCCATGATGTTTTGAGCAAAACCGGTGTCGGTGTCAAAACCGGCAGATCTCGGGTAGGGGGTCCCGAACTGTGCGTCTAAGGCTAATGGTAACAGGAGGTGGGGGACACGATATTTACCCAGGTTCAGGCCCTCTCTATGGAGGTAATACCCTACTTCCTGCTTGATTGATCTTGATGAATATGAGTATTACAAGAGTTGATCTACCATGAGATCGTAATGGCTAAACCCTAGAAGTCTAGCCTATGAGATTATGATTGTTGTGGCTAAACCCTAGAAGTCTAAACCCTCCGGTTTATATAGACACCGGGGGGAACTAGGGTTGTACAAACTCGGTTACAGAGAAAGGAATCTACATATCCGACTCGCCAAGCTTGCCTTCCACGCAAAAGAGAGTCCCATCCGGACATGGGACGAAGTCTTCTATCTTGTATCGTCATGGTCCAACAGTCCGGACCAAGTATATACTTCGGCTGTCCGAGGACCCCTTAATCTGGGACTCCCTCAGTAGCCTCTAAACCAGGCTTCAATGACAATGAGTCCGGCGTGCAGATTGTCTTCGGCACTACAAGGCGGGTTCCTTCTCTGAATACTCCAACATATCCCTCCGAACATAGAAAACGTGTCCGGCTCTACAAAACAAGTACCACACACAACCGTAGAGAGTTTAATATTTCACAAGTCCAATCGGCTGACAACTTTTTGTAGCGTGACATCACGCCACTGCCCGATCATTATTCGAACCGTTTTTAGCCTGTCGCTCCGTATTTCAAGGTGCGATTTCACTGGCACGGCTTGTCGAAGAAGAGATCATGTCCCCTTATCATGAGATTCTCATCAATACGGGCATGGGTAACCCAACCATGTCATCTGCACGACGCTTGGGGAATAGGCAAATTTTAAGGTGAGCGGGGAGGCGCATGACTTTTACTGCCTTTATAAAGGGGTAAGGATTCATCCTTGTTCACCCACGCCTTGTCCTTCCTCTGCCTATCCATTCTCGAGCTCCAGCGCCCAAGTTCTCGCCTTCTCCGCCCAAAAAAGTACTCCAATCATGTCCGGATCCGGAGCAGGAGGCAAGTGGATGGCTTCCTCCGTCAAGAAGGAGGACATCAAGAAGCTCCGGTGGGATGGGTACCTGGCCAAGGACATCGCTCATTGACTTCCAGCCATGGGACAGATCATCCCACCACGGAGCCCCGGGAAAGGGTGGTGTTTCTCACACACTTCATCCGCGGGCTGGGATTCCCCCTCCACCCGTTCATCTGCGGACTGATGTTTTACTACGGGCTAGACTTCCATGACTTGGCCCCCAACTCTATCCTCAACATCTCAACATTTATTGTCATGTGCGAGGCCTTCCTCTGCATTCCACATCACTTTGGCCTACGGCTGAAGACCTTCAATGTGAAGCCAAAGGTGGTGAGCGGATAACAAGTAGAGTGCGGAGGCTCCATGGTGGGCAAGATGCCCAATGTCACCTGGCCCGAAGGCTCATTTGTGGAGACTGTAAAGGGGTGGCAGTCGGGGTGGTTCTACATCATCGAGCCGCGTGGCTCCAATTGGGCGGCGACCCCCGCATTCTGATCCGGAGTCCCGATGCGCCTTACCTCTTGGCAAGAGAAAGGCCTGGCCTGGGGATCTTCGAACGAGCTGATAGGGCTCCAGATGTGTGTCCAGAACATTATAAACAAGAGAATCAAGCTTGCCAATGTGATCCAGGTTATGCTTGTTCGCCGGATCCTTCCGTGCTAGCTCCGGACATGCTATTTGTGGGAGTTCGATCCAGCCAAGCACCAGACGCTACTGGAGCTCTTCGGCACGACGCACGAAGACATCTGGAAGGTGCTCTTCAAGGCCGGTGAGACACCAACGCCAGGCTAATCCGGTAAGTTCTTTCATGTTTTCAAGGTATACCCTTTACTGGCCTATTAGAGGAAGGCATCTAAGTCTCCCTATCGATTATTTTAGGAATGGACAGAGATAGCGGAGCGGATTGACTGTCCTGCTCCGCTGCCCGAAGGCCCAGAGACTCCACTCCTGACAAAGATGTTGTTACCGACGCCTTACGGGGTGCCAGAGAAGAAGGCCAAGAAGAAGCCCAAGGGGACCAGAAGTGGTCTCTGTCACAAGGGTACTTTGGACGTGACGTCCGAAGACGCCGAGACGCACTCCTCCGCCGAAGACGATGAGGAAGAAGAGGAAGACGAAGAAATCCACTCCCCCCCAGCAGGGGGAAAGGAAAAGGACGACCTCCACGCCTCTGGAGGCCGAGGCGTCCAAGAAAGTGAAAGCTTCCTTTCCAGAGAGCTCCACAGCGGCCACCAACAGCAGCTGGGAGTGGAAACCCAGGGAGAAGCCCCTGGCTGAATCGTAAGTGTCCAGGCATGTATTTGTATTCGGATTCTTTAATTTATTGTTTTAATATGCTTAAATTATGCATTCGCAATCCGGCTCAGTCCCACCTCGAGCGGTCCTTATCAGAGGATTCACTGGATGCAGCGGCGATAGACAGCGGGACCCTTCCGTCGGCCACCTGTCCCCGGGACCTGGATGGTGCCTAAGTGTCGTCACGAAGGATCCCCAGCCCAGGAGAGAATCCGGCGGTCGTCTGGGAGGCGCCAGAGGGTGAAGCCTCGGCTTCCGGACACATGGTGGGAGCATACCCCCATGGATACTGATGATGGGGGCCGTATTCAATTCGGCCTTCATCCGAATATAATTCCGGAGACCCCTATGGTTCCGGAATCAGGCGAGCAGCCCCCTTCGAAGGGAAGGGGCGCGCCTATCCTGCCGATGACTTCTGTCCAACCAAAGGCACTGGACAGGTTGCTAGAAGCGCTGAAAGGCGCTTCCAATATTGACGAACACCGTGCCTTGATGGGTACGGTGATTGGGAAGGTCCAGTCCGCGAAATGGGGATTGACGAAGCCTGCACTATCCTTCTAATAGGCTTTGAGGTAAGTAATATAATTGGAAAAGAATGTCACGGTATAGACAGTAGACCCTGATGCTCTGTCTCATGTTCGGAAAGAAAAATCGAACAAAGGATCAAATAATTTTCGCATGAGTCTAATCTAATATGTCTATGTGAATAAGCAGGCGTTGCTGCTGGCTGCGAGCGCTCACACTGCGGAAGTCTCCTGACTGAAGCAGAATTTGGAGCTGGCCAAGGAGGAGCTCGGCCACGTGAAGAAGCAGCTGGAGGACAGTCAAGGTATGCAGTAACCTTGTAAATATTCAGGAAGGATGAATGATTCATGCTGACTAAAGTGTCATGAACTTTATTAGGGGCCACGACCAAAGTAGCGGCCCTCAAGAAGGCGTTGGCCGAGGCCGAGGACAAAGCGGCCAAGGAACGCGCTGCGTGCGAGAAGCAGGGGGCCCGGGTTAGCGATGTCCAGCAAGAGCTTCAGGACACCGTCAAGAAGTACGAGTCCTTGGAGCGCGATTTTAAGGATCGAGAGTCCGAACTTGCAAAGGCTCGCCAGAGCGCACAAGATGCCCGAGCCGAAGCCCAGAACACCCTCCTAGAGATCCAGGCGGCCAAGAAAATCGTGGCGGGTAAGGCTTTTATAATGCAGAGCAAATATGTGAAGGAAAGGTTCCTCTTACTGACCCGGATTTGGATTTCTCCAGGGGCGTTTCCGGATATGCCGTGCAGCATATCAGACGCTGCAGAATTCTATCGAGCCGAAGAAGGGATCTCTACGGAGAAGCTGTTCTAGTCTTAATACCTTGGACCAGAACATCCAGTGCCCTTTAGCGACCAGCTGAAACAGCTGGTCGAGCTCCATAAGGCGGCCTAACTAGCCATGAAGGACTTAATAATCCGGCTATGGCCTGCCGAGCCCATGCCTAGCAGCTACTTTGGACTCGCGAAGCAGCTATTGAGTGCCTCCCCATGGCTTGAAGCCATCAAGCAGTCGTTTTATATTGAAGGCGCACGGATGGCCTTTGCCCGTGCGAAGATGCATTGGGCGAAGATGGACGACACGAAGCTGATGACTGAGGGACCGCCTGAGGGCAAGGAGCACCGATGACCCAACTATATTTTGATAGTGTCCTGGAGGGATCCCGCCTTGTGACGGAGCAATGTGCCAAGGATATCATATTCCCATGAAAACATTCATGTTATCCTGTCCTGTAATATGAAACAAGATCGTTATGTAATATAATGCTTGTTTATTTAAAATTTTACCTCCTGTGCGGCCGTTTATGAAATCTGAGAATTGGCCAGTCGTCAGCTTCTGCCCCCACGTAGATAGTCCAGGGGTGTTCGGGATAAATCTAAACACTCTTTACTCCAAATTTTGGTCCTCAAAGGAGGTGTTTAGCGCAACGAACAAGGTAATCAGACTATATGTCTTTATCACCCTCACTTAGCCATAGGAGTTTGACATTGAAAATTTTGGCGCAGCCCCTGGTGTTCAGAAGGCCGAACTTGGGGCGCTATACATGCCTAATCGTATAAAAACTGATTCCTCGCATAATGCTGAAAAAATCTCTAAGGATTTGAAACCTCTCGAACAGCTGACCAGCTGTCGCCGCATCATGACAGTCAGTTTTCGGCTTTCTCTACTGAGGTGCTCGTCCGGGAGAACCGGGACACAATCACAGTAGTTCTCCCTTTACTACCCTACCCGATATAGCGGAACGTAAGGTAGTAAGCATAGGAGCCGGTGTCAGGACCCCGATCCTATGCCACACCGATCTAGCATGTAACACCTCATATCACTTTGCGGCCTCATGCATGGTATTCCCACGGGTGTCGCCTTACCAGGCCCGGGACCGTTTGGGCCTTTTGGCTCACGTATATGATAGTGTCGCTAGCATCCATATGACAAAGAACCTTGGCTGACATGGCTAGTCGTAAACCCAAAGTGGCACTAACTTACAGGGACAGGCATACATGACCCAGCAACGAACGTGTCGGTCATCAGCGAGTGAATCCGGGCTGTAGCAACTGGGCTAGCAAGACTTCGGGGAATCCAGGCTGTAGCAGGCTAACAGGACTCCAGTAGACACCCCGTGACATTTCCCCGAAGGAACAGACACAGGAACGAAGAAGGACACATGCCGGCCAGCCTAAGTGTTCCGGAGCAGTAGCAAGCTACCAGGGCTCAGTGGAAGCACTAGGAGACATTTCCCGGTAAGAGAGGCTACCAAGGATAAACAACTAGATAGTTAGATCCCACACATACCAAGCATTTCAATACATACACACAATATGCTCGATATGTGAAAACACAACATGGCATCACAACATGACTCTACTACTCAAGTATTTCATTCAATAGGCTCCAAGGAGCGAGATATTACAAACATGGGTCTCATGACCCAACAATAAGAGCATACAAGTCAAAGCACATGCGGAAGCTTAACATGTCTGGGTACAGACATCTACAAATGAAAAAGGCTGAGAAGCCTGTCTATCTACCAGATCCTGCCGAGGGCACAAGATCGTAGCTGAGGTAACAAGCAAAACGTCGAAGTCCACTCGGAACTACTAGCAAGACTGAAGTCTCTCTTCAAAAACATAAATTAAGCAACGTGAGTACAAATGTAACCAGCAAGACTTACATCAGATCTAACTACATATGCATCATTATCAATAAAGGGGTGGTGGGGTTTAACTGCAGCAAGCCAGCTTTGACTTGGTGGCTATCCCGAACTACGACTGCAAGTAACTCTTTTGAGGTGGCGCACACGAGTCCACATATTCACCATATCAATACACCACTATGGATCCGCTCCCGTCTCCCTACAAGAACGCCATCCATAGCACTCACGCTTATCTTGCGTATTTTAGAGTATCCACTTTCACTTGTCTATGAACTGTACAAGCAACCCAGAAGTCCGTTACCACGGACACGGCTATTCGAACAGATAATGTTAACCCTGCAGGGGTGTACTTCTTCACACACGCTCTCACCACTTACCGCCGTTTACACGACATGTACTCGGCAACCTTCAAGCGGAAGCCGAGCGAGGGTGTCGGCCACGACCTGACTAACCACACAAGTCTCTCGTCCA
Organism: Triticum aestivum; assembly: GCF_018294505.1. Classification (NCBI taxonomy): domain Eukaryota; kingdom Viridiplantae; phylum Streptophyta; class Magnoliopsida; order Poales; family Poaceae; genus Triticum; species Triticum aestivum. The sequence continues at coordinate 202,654,649 of NC_057795.1, forward strand.
GGTTTATCGCCTATTCGGGTTCCATCCACAAGGAGATCCGGCCGGGGTGTCGCTCACGGCCCCAAACGATGTGTGCAGGGTTCCCAAGCCCACCATCCGGGTGCCACTTGGTACACCGGGCCACTGTGCCTAGTCTGTCCCAAGCCCACCTGTACCGGGTGCCACTTGGTAGACTACTAACACTACCTACAAACACCAGAAACTAGTTGCAACTCCTGGACAGAGATCATGTTGATTAATAAGTCGAGAGAGTCAATTAAGGATCCCAATGTGTGGTAGTAGCTATTCATGGATCACAAACACAGAACTCAGTTCCTGAGGACGGCTGCAATGAGACAACCCACCATGTACTCCTACATGGCCTCTCACCGCTACCTTTACCAAATCGTGTTCACACACTTAGCTCACACACAGTAGGACATGTTCACACGCCTCTGATTCATCCCCGATGAATCAGACCTGACTCAACTCTAAGCAGTAGCAGGCATGACAAACAAGCATGAATGAGTAGGCACATAAGGGCTCAAACAACTCCTAATCATGCTAGTGGGTTTCATCTATTTACTGTGGCAATGACAGGTCATGCAGAGGATAAAGGGGTTCAGCTACCGCAGCAAGTAACAGATGAATCGTTGTTGTCCTAATGCAGTAAAAGAGAGCAGGAGCGAGAGAGTAGGATTGTATCGGAATGAACAAGGGGGTTTTGCTTGCCTGGCACTTCTGAAGATAGTATAGCTCTTCATCGGTGTCATCGAACTCATCGTCGGAACCACGTCTATCGAGAGGGGACAAACACCGGCAAACAAGGAAGAGCACAATCAATGTAATGCACAATATGATGCATGAATGTGACATGGCAATATGCTGTGGTTTGTGCTAATGCAGCTAAAACCAGATTAAATGAAGTTGGTTTGAATCCGAGATTCAAATTCAAACTCCACATGTGGTTATTTAAATGCCATTTAATTGAATTGTCCTAAACAGTAGTCATAAGTTATTCCATCATGCATGAAAATGTACAGATGGATAGATTGGATTTTTCTAATCATTTTTCATGTATAATTTATTTCATTCTGAGTTACGGTTGATTTTCTATGATTTTTAGAAGTTTATAGCATTTTATGGAATTTCCTGAATAAGATTAAATCCAGAAAATACATGTTGCGTCAGCATGACATCACCCTGATGTCAGCAGGTCAACTGGGCGCCTCCAGGTCAAACCTGACCAGTGGGGTCCACTAGTCTGTGACTGGGGCTAGTTAGTGACGCTGACAGGTGGGCCAGGTCAACGGCCACGTCAGCTGGGTCAACTCTGACGCGTGGGTCCTGCTGATTTAATCTAAACTAAACAGGAAATAGAACCCGGGGATAATTAGGGCGTGGGGCCCATGTGTCAACGACACGGAACACTAACTAAACGCGATTAGTACCTAAACTAATCGTGCCACGTCAGCCACCGGAGTTTCACCGGCGACGACCATGGCCGACGGTGGAGATGCACCGTGTGCTCGCTACGGAGCACCGCTCGACGCGTGGTTTGCTCCTACGGGTTCCCGGGAGTGAGGCGCATCCAAAGCAACAAGCGGCAGTAGCTGGGGTGGCCGGAGCTGACGGCGGCAAGCTCTTTTGCCGCCGCCAGAGTTCGGCCGGGTGCGGGGACGCGGCTGCGGTGCACTGGGAAAACAACTGGCGGTGGCGTTGGCTTCCTCTGGAGCTTTTAAGCATGGTGACACGTGCGGATGCGGGCTGTGGTGGCTCAGACCACGGCGGCGGCATGGCAGGAGGCAGAGGGCTCTTGGGCTCGATGGGAACGACGACTATGCGACGCAATCGAGCAAGGGGAGAGAGGGGGACGAAGGAGGAGCTCACGGCGGGTCAGACGAGCGGCTCGGTGGCCTCGGGGGAGGCTTGGAGGCGACGGCGACGATGGTGATCTCCGGCGGCCATGCAGAGAAGAAGAGCTCGATGACGAGGCTTCAAGGCGTCCGGGGTCGTGTGGTTCAGCGTAGAGTTGCGCGGCAGTGAGGCGGAGCTCATGGGCGGGATGGCTGGCCGTGGGGAGGTCGGTGGTAGCGGCGAATGGAGACGGTGGCGGCGGCTCCTTTCGGTGGTGAGAGAGAGGGGTCCAAGGGAGAGGATGAGGGCGAGGGATAGAGTAGAGAGTGAGGGGAAAGTGAGAGGGGGGGCTCGGGCGTCTCCAAATGCGGATTAGGACGAAGGAGAGGCCTCCAGCGCGAAGCAGGAGGTGGCCGCGGCTCGGCTATGCGCGCGCCACGCGCAACGCCAGTAGGCGCGAAGAAGACGACGCGCGATGGGGTGGGCTGGGCCTAACAGGCCATATAGTATAGCAGGTAGGCCAGGTAAGTTCCAGGTGAGCCTCTGTTCTTTCCTATTTTTATTTCTCTTTTCTATTTCTTCTCCAACTTGATGGATTTATTAAAAATACTAAAACATTTCCAAAAATCCTGCAAATAATTGTGGCCTCTGTTGGGATTATTCAAAATAGCCCACACTTAATTTCAGAATTAATTGAGCACTTAAAATAATATATAGCATTTAAATGCCCAATTGGAAATACTATATGATTTAATTCAGTGACCAAATATGTCATGGAAAAATGTGCAACACCTCTGGTTATGGTTTCTAGCATTATCCAGAAATGATGAACATTTTTGAAAGCCATTTGGACTTACTGAAAATATTTTAGGTGAACCTAGTGAATTCCTTTAATGCTAGGGTTTGGACAATCCCCATTTCAACTTTAAGAGAAATTTAAACATGATGCAACACAACACTAGCTAACCAAGAGCAGACCAGAACTAGGGATATGACATCAGGGCAACCCAACTATTGACCAAAGAAATGATTCGGAGCCGATGCATATAATGCTATAAGTTCGGGGTGCCGAACTGTACTATAAAAGTGTTTGGACTTTATTGTTGTATTGCGGGGCGTGATGAAGCCCCTGGCGAAGTAATATGTACCAAAGTGTATGGGTGCAATAAGTAATAAATAAAAAGACAAGGAAAGAATCAAGTAATAAGCTAATGCCACAAAGATTGAGCCGCAAATTATTTTCCATTGTAATTTGATTAATACGTCGAGGCGTACTTGTACAAGTAATGCAGTAAGAAAATAAGGCTATTTGACATGCCATGAGCAAGGGCGAGCTGCGTGCGGGTATTTAAAAGAGGTATAACGATCATTAGCAGAGACCACCTGGGGGTTCCCTTGTACGTCAAAGCTCCTTGCCTTCTTGGTGTATCCATCCTGTAATAGGTCCCATCTTCAGGTTATCAGAAAAGCCTCGGGAAGAGAAGAACCTGAAATGAAAAAGAAAAAGGTGAAGGTATGCGGATCCAGCGGTGGTTGATCCGCATTATGGACCATGGTCTAGCTGTGCCTCCGTCCATGCCCATGGTATATTGAGTGCATAGTTATGTATGCGTGGCACGAATGTCACGGCTTTATTGGGACTGCGATGGAGGCCGAATTGCTAGTCAAGCTTTGGACAAGCTAGACAGTCCTGCTGCAGAGTTGTTCAAACTCGGATAACGGTGTCCGGGGGCTTTACTGTACTTCTACTGCAAGGGCCACGGTGTGCTCCTCAGTATGGAGGGAGCGTTCCGTATTTCTGTTGACCGTTATTACACCATGTGGTCTGGGCATCTTGAGCTTGAGGTAGGCGTAGTGTGGCACCGCATTGAATCGAGTGAATGTGGTTCGTCCAAGCAGTGCATGATAGCCACTTCGGAAGGGGACAATATCGAAGATTAACTCTTTGCTTCAGAAATTATCTGGGGATTCGATGACCATTTCCAGTGTGATTGAGCCTGTACTGCAGGCCTCTACACCTGGTATGACACCTTTGAAGGTGGTTTTTGTGGTCTTGATCCTTGAGGGATCGATACCCATTTTGCGCACTGTATCCTGATAGAGCAGGTTCAGACTGCTCCCACTGTCCATGAGGACTCGCGTAAGGTGGAATCCATCAATAATTGGGTCAAGGACCAGTGCGGCTGAACCGCCATGAATGATACTAGTCGGATGGTCCCTGTGATGGAAGGTGATCGGGCAGGAGGAACATGGGTTAAAGTTTGGGGCGACTGGCTCCATCGCATATATGTCCCTGAGTGCATGCTTGCGCTCCCTCTTGGGGATATGAGTGGCGTATATCATGTTCACCGTTTTGATTTGGGGGGGGGGGATTTCTTCCGTCCCCCCGTGTTCGGTGGTTGGGGTTCCTCGTCATCGTCATCGCTTTGCGACCCTTTCTCCTTATTCTCGGCATTTTACTTCCCGGCCTATTTGAAGACCCAACATTCCCTATTGGTATGATTGGTTGGTTTATCAGGAGTGCCATGTATTTGGCATGGTCGATCTAGTATGCGGTCCAGACTGGATGGGCCCAGATTATTTCTCTTGAATGGCTTCTTCCACTGACCAGACTTAGAGCCACTGAATCCGGCGTTGACCGTCGTGTCTTCGGTGTTATCACCGTTGTTTCGACGCTTATGTCTATTGCGTCGAGGCTTGCCGTTGCTGTTTCTGGCTTCAGAAGTGCCAGGTTCGCATGTATTGTTGTTACTACGGGCTAGCCAACTATCTTCGCCCGCACAAAAGCAGGTCATGAGTGTCGTAAGGGCTGACATGGCCTTCGGTTTTTCCTGGCCAAGGTGTCTGGCCAGCCATTCGTCGGAGATGCTGTGCTTAAAGGTCGCTAGGGCTTCGGTGTCAGGACAGTCGATGATCTGGTTCTTTTTAGTTAAGAACCGAGTCCAGAATTTCCTGGCTGACTCTCCGGGCTGTTGGATTATGTGACTTAAGTGGCATACGGAGGTAAGACATATGGGGCTTGGAAGTTGTCGAGGAAGGCATCCTCCAAGTCCTCCCAGCTGCGAATGGAGTTTTTGGGCAGACTGTTCAACCAGTACCTAGCTAGTCCCTTGAGCTTGAGCGGGAGGTATTTGACGGCGTGAAGATCATCATCGCGGGCCATATGAATATGGAGAAGAAAGTCTTCAATCCATACTGTGGGGTCTATTCTGCCATCATATGATTCGATGTTTACGGGTTTAAACCCTTCTGGGAAATCATGTCCCATTACTCCGTCAGTGAAGCAAAGGGGGTGTGCGGCGCGTCTATATCAGGCCAAGTCGTGACGTAGCTCAGATGGAGTTCGTCTGCGGTTTTCGGCCCGGGCGTGATTATGTTTGTGATGTTCAGCCGGATGGCCATCGTCGCGCGTCGAGGCACTCCCCCGTGATCCATAGATTGATCCCGTCTGACCTGCTCTGTTTTTCAAATCGCGTCGCAGGTCATGTGTATATCCCCGAGCTGTTGTATTTCTGTTTGTTTAGCGAGGTAGTGCGGGCTGGTGTTCGGCTTGAGGTGCCGCTTTGTCCCGGCCACATGGTGGTCGGTCAGCCCTATTGTACCTTGGTAGGATGGGCTCCAGCGCCTCGTCATCGAACTGTGGTAGCAGTTTGCGCTTCGGGTAGATTTTGGTTGGGCGCTCGAGGCCATATTCCTCGACTGCCAGGACATCAGTCCATCTTTCATTGAGCAGATCTTGATCAGCTTGAAGCTGCTGCTACTTCTTTTTCAGGCACCTTGCAGTGGCAATTAGCCGACGCTTAAAGCGTTCCTATTCGGCGAGCTCCTCAGGCACGATAAAATCTTCGTCGCCAAGGCTCACCTCGTCCTCGGAGAGTGGAAGGTAGTTGCTATCCTTCGAGTCTTCATTCATGGCCTATTCGCCAGGGCTGACTCGCCCATCCTCCCGTTCCTCTTGCTCGGAGGTTGGCTCAACGGGGTCTGCATTATTTTCGGCACCGTCCGGAGTGTTGTCTTATGTGACGGTATTGCTTTTTTACTACGGCGTGGCTTAGAGCGGTGCCGCTGATTCTGGCGCTTTGGCTGCATCTCAGGAGGTTTATCCTCGACTGGATTTTCATCATCCTTGTTGCTTTCTTTGGGTGTATCCACCATGTATATGTCGTACGAGTAGGTGGTCGTCCAGTGCCCTGTGGGTGGTGGTTCCTTCTCCTCTCTGGCATCATCGTCCATACCGTCAATGTCTTTAGAGTCGTAATCAAGCATGTCGGTTATGTCGTCGACAGTGGCTGCAAAGTGGGTGGTGGGTGGGAGACGAAGTTCTTCGTCTTCCACTTCCCATCCGAGCCGGACATAGTTCGGCCGGGAATCCTCTGACAAGGAGAGGGACTTCAATGAGTTTACTACGTCGCCAAAAGGCGAGTGCTGGAAGATGTCCGCGGAGCTGAACTCAAAGACCGGCGCCCAATCAGGTTCGCTGGACACGGACACATGTGGTCCGGAACCCATGGCCAGAGAAGGGTCCAAGGTTCTGGTAACACAGGCCTAGCCTGATGTTGGGTCTATGTGCGGCTCGAGCTCCACTGACTCTGCGACATCCGCGGCGGGGTTAAGCTTCCTGTCTTCGGACGATGCAGTCCGCTCCGGCTCTAGGGCCAGGGCGTTCACAGGCGCTATCTCCTGTGCACAGCCAAATGACAGATCCAGGTCACGTTCACCATGGTGGCCGGGGACAGCCGTCATGGGCTCGAATCCGTCAAAGATCAAGTCTCCGCGGATATAGGCCACAAAATTCAGGCTTCCAAATCTGACCCGATGGCTAGGGGTGTAGCTATCGATCTGCTCTAGGTGGCCAAACGAGTTGGCCCGCAGTGGGAAGCCGCTGAATACGAAGATCTGTCTAGGGAGGAAGATCTCCCCCTGGATTGCGTTGTTGTAGATGATTGATGGAGCCGTCAAGACTTCTGGTGACGATGCAGCGAAACTCTCAATGAAAGCACCAATGTCGGTGTCAAAACCGGCGGATCTCGGGTAGGGGGTCCTGTATTGTGTGTCTAAGGCTAATGCTAACAGGAGGCGGGGGACACGATGTTTACCCAGGTTTGGGCCCTCTCTATGGAGGTAATACCCTACTTCCTGCTTGATTAATCTTGATCAATATGAGTATTACAAGAGTTGATCTACCACGAGATCGTAATAGCTAAACCCTAGAAGTCTAGCCTATGAGATTATGATTTTTGTGGCTAAACCCTAGAGTCTAACCCCTCCGGTTTATATAGACACAGGGGGGACTAGGGTTGTACAAAGTCGGTTACAGAGAAAGGAATCTACATATCCGAATCACCAAGCTTGCCTTCCACGCAAAGGAGAGTCCCATCCGGACATGGGACGAAGTCTTCTATCTTGTATCTTCATAGTCCAACAGTCCAGACCAAGTATATAGTCCGGCTATCCGAGGACCCCTTAATCCAGGACTCCCTCAACCGGGCAACACACCGGGTGTCTATGCCGGCAACGTGGTGGTCGTAGCATTCGTGGGTTCAAAGCAGCGGTGGAGGCTCCCGTGGTCTACTATTCCTTGGTGTCGGCGGTGGCCGCAAACGTGGTGGCCACCTCCGCCAGTATGCCGCGGTTCCGCCAACGTTTGTATCACATGGCGCAGCCAACCACGGTGCACTGGACACCGTGGTCCCTCGTGTGCCGGGGTGCAGCAACTGGCCACTCCTCTGCAAGAAGGCTTGGAGCGTCGTGTTGATGCACTAGGGGCCAGTTTGGAATGGCGGCTTGCTCCTCCGCTTGCCCGCCTGCAGCCTCACCGATGGTACTGACGGCCTTGGGCGGGGAGCGAGGTGGGGCAGCGAGTTGCCTGGCTTGTCGGGGCACCCAGTCAGCTTTATGCCGGAGAACTCGTCTTCCTCCTCACCGGATGCTATGGAGAGTGTGGAGAAAATGGTCCAAGGAGGATATGGGGAGCAACGGTGTGGTGCGGTTCTTGCCAGGCGTCTGGCCTCGTTTAAATAGCGAGCAGACGAGAGGAGCCAGCCGATGTTGTGTTCTAAAATGCCGACCAGCTCGCGGAAGGACATTTTGCCAGCACACGCGCGGATTCAATGGAGGCAGGCGGGGCAGTCTGAAGCGAGTTGCATGCGGCAAGGAGGCGTGTTCAGCCTGGCCTGCAGCGAGTGGGGCCCCCTTGGCCGGCGTGCCGGTTCAATGCCCATGCTATGAGAGGTCATGTTCGTGTCAGAGCAATCACTCCCTCCAGTCCTTTTTTGTTTGGGTATAACAAAATCTCATTTTTCATTCACATTTTACAAGTAAAATTCGTGGACAAACTTTGACCCATAATACAATGGGGACTAGTAAACCAGGACAGAGGTAGTAGTTATGAATTCCATTTTCGCTCGATACCAATCAATCTAAAAACTACTTAGTACTTATAACGCGCCATTGAAAATTGGAACTCTTACCCCGCTAAAAAAATGATATTTTAAACGTGGCTACTCGATCAGTGGTGACGGGCGAGCCACCGCCTCCAGGTCGTTCACCTGTGGTCCCGACCATCAACTCCTATGGATCAAATTATCACACGAGCTGACTATTCCTATAACGGTGCGCTCCGCCACGTACCCGGTACCCGCGCATGCAGCAATCGTGCACCGGTTTTAGGGTTTATTTGTTTATGGTGCCTTTACGTAACTCTCATGTGTGCGAGACAGCGAGAGATCGACTGTGTGTGTGCGCCTCTTCTCTTCGTATATATACTCCACCGTTTGTCTGGGGTCCAAAAAATTATATAGTAGTAATAACTAGCAATGTGCCAATGCGTTGCCACACGATGAAAGTATATTAATACATATTCACCGATTTGATAGAAAAAAGAGTCTAGTTTTGAAATGCATATATCACTAAAAATATCTTATGTATCACTCAAAATATACTCCTTCGTCGGTTTTGATGAGATGAGGGAGGAATGTGGTTGGTTTCAAGATTCGAGAAGTGGTATATCTCTAGTTTCTACTCTTACTAGCAAGATGTCGTGCATTGCACGAAACATCAAGATGCAATTTTTTTACAAAACACCTGTTGTGATTGACCCATGCAGGAGTAATCCCATGTGTAAAAACTAATGATATCTCAAGAATTTTATCAAAAAAATGGCATCTCAAGAATTTCATCGAAAAAATGATATCTCAAGAAAGATGAGAGATAAGGTGAGGAGGAGTGGGGCATGGTGGTGACTGGTGGTCGGACCGGGCGGAGGCATGGGGATGGACGGTGCCGGTAGTGGCCACCATGCCAGACTGTTCGAGAGACTTCCTTTTTTAATTTCTCAGCAATGAGGTTGTGGGAGATAACCATGAACGAGGCAAGGCCTTATCTGTAAATGTGGAGAGAGTTGCGGGTATCATTTGTAAAATTGTCATAGTTTGCTTTCTATCCATCAGATATAGATCGGACAGTCTATATTACAAGATGGAACGCACACCATCATCACCAACTCAATTTTAATAAGCATAGAGATATAAAAGAGTTGGTGATGATGGTGTGCCTGCCATCCTGCAATATAGGCCGTCCAATTTATATTTGATGGATAGGAAGGAAACTATGGCAATTTTGCAAAAAGATACCAACACCCCTCTCCACATTTGCAAATAAGGCCTTCCCTCGTTCATCCTTTTCTCCCATGAGATAAACTACTCATACAAATGCATCTTGATGTTCCGTGCAACGCATGAGCATCTTGCTAGTTGTTGCAAAAAGCCCATGTGTGTGTGTGCTGTATGTGAGAGAGAGAGGGAGAGAGGAGGAGGGCGGACTGCGTGTGTGACAAAGACACAAAGAATGTGTGTGCGAGAGGTATCAGCTTAAAATGAGGTGATAGTGTGTGTGTGCACGATCGAGAGGGCGTGTCTCAAGAAGGGACGAAAAATCTACATAGATACAAGGATCGCGATAGATACGTGTACGCGATAATGGAAGCACGAGTGTGCGGGTGTATAAACCTATCTGGAAGCTAGTCGATCAATGTTTGTGAGAGAAATATGAGTCAGGGTGTGAAAGCAAGAGTTTTGTGTGTGTGTGTGTGAGAGAGAGAGAGAGACGGTAGTTGG